>NW_005362270.1:1202475-1221612 GCF_000412655.1 Myotis brandtii | reverse complement strand
CCAGCTCGGGCAGCGGTGGCGCACTCCCACCCCAGGACCTCCCCACGCCCCTTTTCCCCTCGACAGTCTCGCGCTTCCCGGCCGCCAGTGCCACCCCCAGCGGCATTAAGTAACCTTCGGGAAAAGCCCGGAGACCCAGCCGGTCTGGGAAAGCGGCCGCGCTCCCTCCCACCCTCACGTCTGTCCCCGTCGGAGCTGCTCCACGGACAAAGCACTCTCCATTCGCGGGTCGATGGCCCAAGGAGGCTGGAATCACTGTGATCTGGGCTCGGAGAGGTGGCGCCAATGTCCCAAGTTCACACAGCTGGACTGAGCTCTTGGCTGCCGCGCCCCACCCTGCATGCGTGACCCCCGGAACCTGCTTGAATGGCTCCGGTGTGATCCAGTTTGGGTGGTATAATTGATACACATAACTAAAAGCAGCAAAGCTAATCCTAATGAAAATTGTAAATACATCTAATATTCCAGCGTTTTCTTCTCTATACCTTGCCGGTACCCCCAACCCCAAGTATAACCTCACAGGAGGGCAAGGGTTTATGTTTGTTTTGCTCTCTGCCTAAAATACTCCCTGATGGTGGGAAATGCCAATACATTGGAGGAACAAAGGGGCACAGTCCTATGTCAGACATCACTCCAGGGGCCTTTCTTCCTGAATGCACTAAGCAGCCACAGAGGGCTTTGGCTCTGTGGTCAGTTCCTGCTTTTCATCTGATACCCCTTCCTGGAGCGAGAGGCACCACCTGCCAAGTGAAAGGTAATTTGAATGAGCCCTGCAGAGGAGAGGGGATGGGCACAGAGATGGTGGCTAACATTTATTGAGCACTGATTATGTCCCAGGCCCTGCGTTAGAGGCTCTGCCTGTGTGGTCTCATTTAATCCCCACAACAGTCCTGGGAAGGTGGCCCTGTAGTGATCCTCATTTCACAGATGAGGAAACTGAGGTTTAAAATGTGCTCAGACGAATGCATGTCAGGTGTCAACATCCATGCTCTTTGCCACTCATACTACCCGTTCACGAACAAGAGGATTAGACCCACTCCCTGCCCCCAAGAACAGAATTGCACTGGAGACACAGAACACCGAGGCAGGAAATGGTTAATGCCGACCCAGGCAGTGAGGACTGGAAAGGAGCTCTGGCCTGGGGGTTAGGAGTCTGGATTCCAGTCCAGTTCTCGCCCTGGCTGGAGAGTGAAGTTGGGCGTATCCTGTCTGGGTTCTTATTTCTTCTCCTACATGATGGACGTGATGATCTAGATGTGGCCTGATGTTGTGAGTCTCTATGAGGTAATTTGCATGCCACAGTGCTCTGTTGCCTGTGAACTGCTGTGCGGATGTGAGGGGTTGGGTCTGGGATTAATGCAAGCAGTCTTTGGGAAAGGAAGAAATCAATATGGCCTGGAGAAGGCAGAAGAGGCTTCAAAGTGGGAGTGAAGTTAACCAAGTGCTGGGGTCTGCTGCGAGTTTTGGGGGCCAAGAGGGAAGGGGAAGGTAATACTCAGAGGAACACACACCCAAGTAGTAAATGGATAAGAACTCCTTGGCTGGAGAGGAGACCAGTGGGTAGGGAGGTGCTAGAGTGCTAAGATCTTGAAAGGCAGGCTCATTGATGGGTATGCACGTGGCCGTGAAGGCCATGTGAAATCATTGGTGCTCCCTGGGCATTTTGAAATCCCACATAACATTTGCTATGGGCAGAGCCATCTCCCTTCTGTCTCCATCTATCTAATAAAAGCCTAAGCAACCGTTACAGCTGAACTATCAGAATGACCGGTTGCTATGATGTGCACTGACCACCAGGGGGCAGACACTCAATGCAGGAGCTGCCCCCTGGTGGTCAGTGCACTCCCAAAGGGGAGCACCACTCAGCCAGAAGCCAGTCTCACGGCTGGCAAGTGCAGCCGTGGTGATGGGAACCTCTCCCGCCTCCGCCGCAGCACTAAGGAACAGCTAGCCGAGCAGTAAGGAGTGAACAAGCAGGCAGTAAGGAGCGAGGGATCCCGGATTGCAAGAGGGATGTAGGACTGCTGGCTTAGGCCCGATCCCCCTGGTTTAAGCCGGCAGTCCAACATCCCCCAAGGGGTCCCGGACTCCAAGAGGGCGCAGGCAGGTCTGAGGGACCACCCCCCCCCCCCCCGCGCCTCAGTGCACGAATTTCATGCACCGGGTCTCTAGTTTTATTGATAAAAGAACAGACCCAGAGAGAACATGCAATTTACCAAGTCACCTACCCAGTGAGTGTCAGATTGACAAGGTCTCAGAGCAAAGGAGGGAGACACATAGGAGAAGGAGGGAATGGGCAAGGTCTTCAGATGATGCTGAGTTCACATAGAGTCAGAAGACCCTCAAGGTCGTGAATTCCTTGTCATTGCAGAGACAGACCCTTTAACAAATAAGAGGTCATAGAGAAGGTAGGAATTACGAGCGTGGGCTGGGTGGTCACACTGAATCCTTATGAGCTATATAAAATGAAGGGAAATCTGTAAAATGAAGATGACAATGGTTCCTTCCTCCCAGGTTATTGGGAGGATGTAAGGTGTTACTGAGATATAAAGCATTTATCAGAGTGTCTGGTGCAAGACAATGTGCAATGGATGTTCCCTTCTGTTATTGTGATATTCTGCGATGACGATATTCTGGCAGGGACATGACTGGCAAGAGAAAGGCAAGACCCCAGCCCTGTCCCTCCAGGGGTTGAGGCACCAGCAGCCAAAGCAGGATGGCCTCACGTGGAACTTACACACAGGCAAAGGACATTCTAACAAAATTGTCCACTTCAGGTGCCTTTGTTAATCTGTTCATACTCTCTGTGAATATGAATTCTCTCCCACTTGCAGCCATTCTGTGCTGCATCTACTTTATTTTATTATAAATTACTGATCATAGGGAATTTGCCTTCTTAATTCTGTATTTGCCTGTTGCATATAAAGTAGCCTACCAACTGGGAATATACTGACTTTCTTAGAACTATATTTCTATATTGCTTAGAAAGAGCCACATCAACCACAATTATATAATAGTTCTATACCAGTAATTGTGTTTGACAGTTAAAACCAGAGATTGTGAACTGGTGGCCATGGATTCACTTTGGTCTATTTATATGTTTTGTTCAGCTTGCCTGGTGACAAACCCCATATTAAATTGTTAGCAATATTTGATAATGAAGCTATTTTACATCTAGATTTCTGGCTTCTTTTTAAATTTTTGAAAAGCCTGGCAACATGGGACCCATGTTCCCTGTGACAACAATTGATTGGCATTAAAAAAGAGCTGCTGACTTCAGTTTAGGCAATGGCCTTCAATTTGCCATTGTCACCACCACTCCTTATTGGTCCCCAACACCATGGCTAAGAATCATTTGCCATTTATCATCACACATGCATTCTGCCGAGAGAGAGAGAGAGAGAGAGAGAGAGAGAGAGAGAGAGAGAGGAAAGTGGAATAGATTGAGTGCTCATATCTGTTAAAAATGGGTAAAAACTAGATGATAGATAGATAGATAGATAGATAGATAGATAGATAGATAGATAGATGAGCGGGAGAGCCATGTTTTAAGAAAGAGTAAAGGACATATTTCTACATGTTTAATATACAAATTAAAGCATATCTATCTTGGGGGAAAAAAGAAACTAAGATGCCATTATGAAACAAATCTGGTCCCCCTCATTAGTATGTTATCTGAAGGATGAAGGCATAGCTTTGTTTTGATTGGTGGGTTTAATTGTGGTCTAGTTCATCAGTCCAAGATATATATGCATAAGGCAGCAGACTCTGGCAGGGAGATCCTGTGAGCACATTTTATATTTTGTTGGTTTGCTGTAAGTATCTGATAATATCCAATTCACTGAAATCTAAAGATGAAAGTCCCCAAAGCACATTTGTCCGCTATAAATTGGTGGACATAGATGCACATTAATATTGTTTATTTTGCACCAATTTCACCTGGGAAGTAAGGTCATGTTCACAGGCAGTAATGCTCTCATTTTGGAGTTTGGCCTGGAGATGTTAACTGTGACCTCAGACTGATGGAGGCCAGAGAGTGTGTCCGGCCTGTAAGCTGGAGGGGGTCCAAATGGTCCCAGTGCAGGTGTGGGAGGGATGGGGGCAAGACGCCAAACCAGGCATTTTGCCTTCAGCCAGACTGTGTTTTGACGGTTTAAGCGATTTCCTTCCATTCAATATGAAGCTGTAGAAATAGCCAAGAGGAAGCTTCGTGTCATACCCAAGCTGGTCTAAACTGTTTACCATGGCTTCAGTGCAGTTTGTGAGATCGGCACGTGTGGAGACATGGGGATCGTCTGTCCCCTCCCAGGACTCAGCTGAATTAGTGGGCTATCCCATTTTCCTATAATTCATCCAAGTGTCTTAGAAAACTCAGTCTCCAAAAGCATTCTCCAGATGGTCTCAAGCAGCTGGAGGGGACACACAAATGAGTGAAAAGCATTCCAAATTTTGGTTGGGGAACAAGTTACCAGGCACACGGTGCACATCTTTCCAAACTGTTACTTTGGTACAGCTAGTTATATCTGTTCTGCTTTTTCTGCTCTTGAAATCAGATGAGGATTCACCCACTGGTCTGCTCTCACCCACACTTCTTTTTTTTTCTTTTTTTAATATATTTTTATTAATTTCAGAGAGGAAGGGAGAGGGAGAGAGAGAAAAACATCAATGATGAGAGAGAATCACTGATCAGCTGCCTCCTGCACACCCCCTACTGGGGATCGAGCCCTCAACCCAGGCATGTGCCCTTGACTGGAATCAAACCCAGGACCCTTCAGTCCGAAGACCTACGCTCTATCCACTAAGCCAGTGGTTCTCAACCTTCTGGCCCTTTAAATACAGTTCCTCCTGTTGTGACCCAACCATAAAATTATTTTCGTTGCTACTTCATAACTGTAATGTTGCTACTGCTATGAATAGTAATGTAAATATCTGATATGCAGGATGGTCTTAGGCGACCGCTGTGAAAGGGTCGTTCGACCGCCAAAGGGGTCGCGACCCACAGGTTGAGAACCACTGCAAGCCAAACCAACTAGGGCTCACCCACACTTCTTAACTTAAAAACTCTCTGGGCTAAAGTGAAAGCCCCAATGACTTTGGATGAGCTAAACTGCCTTGCTCTGTTTCCCAAAAACAGATGCCGAGGGAGAGACAAACAGTCGTCCATTGCTGAGGCCTGTAGTTTTTACAGGGCCCTGCTCTGGGGCAGGCTGGTCATGTGCTTTGGAAACAGATGGATGTGACCCATTTAAAGGCTTTTGCATCACAGTGGACAATGGAACTAGCCACAGTGGGAATAGGGTGAGGGTGTGCTGAGGCCCCCAAATTAAGCCAAAAGGCCTTAAGCCAGCGGTTCTCAACCTGTGGGTCGCGACCCCTTTGGCGGTTGAACGACCCTTTCACAGGGGTCGTCTAAGACCATCCTGCATATCAGATATTTACATTACGATTCATAACAGTAGCAACATTACAGTTATGAAGTAGCAACAAAAATAATTTTATGGTTGGGTCACAACATGAGGAACTATATTTAAAGGGCCAGAAGGTTGAGAACCACTGCCTTAAGCGAATAGTTTTCACATTATCTGAAACACAGCCTGTGTCAGATGGGCAGTTTGGTTCTCCAAACCGATGCAAACTTCCCTGCCACTGTGTGTGAGCAGGTCAGATTCTAGTGTGCAGAGGCACAAGAATAGATGACACCCAGGAGGCCAGAGGCAGGCCCAGGCTTGAGGGATGGGATCTGTGACACTGGTTGTTGGGACAACCAGCCACCCTTTGACTACCTCCTGACCCCTAAAGTCAGTCACAAACTGAATGATCTGATCCCTTCTTCCTCTAATAGTTTTACCAAACTCTTAACAACCCTCACATCAACATATTACTTTAAATTATTGAAAAGACACCACTTTCAGACTACCCCTGCCCCTCCATGGACAGTGCCTCCCTATCTTGGGCTTAATACTCGCCTGCTTTCAGGAATTTCTGATGTGGAGGGGATACCTGCTCCTTCGCAGAACAGCCACAGGCTGGGACCTCTTATGGCCTACCCCTGCCTCTCCATGGACAGTGCCTCCCTATCTTATTTTATGCTTTTCCTGCTTCCTGGGTTTTGTAACTCAGTGTTCTCACAGGCAGAGCCCTTGAGTAAAGCACCACACACTCCCTGTGCAGGACCTCAGGGCCACCAAGGAGAAGGCCACCCTTTCAAACACTCCAGCTCGGCCAGGGTTCCCAAAGTTTGTTTTTAATTGATTTTAGAGGAAGGGGAGAGAGAGAGAGAGAGAGAGAGAGAGAGAGAGAGATTGGTTGCCTCCCACGAGAAGTCACAGAAGTATTATGGGACCTCTGTGGGAGGTGCAAGTTTAAGGTGAGTCCAGGGAAATCCTCACAAGCACATTTCATCACCTCAACATTTGTGATTCACAAAGAATATTTTCCAAGAAGGACTATTGTTGAGGTGGGTGCCTTGCTGTTTGGTTGGGGTCAGCCCTTCAGACCCCCAATTCCAATAGCTGCCTGTGGTCTGTGAATAGAGAAGAAAGATCAGAGCTGAGCTTGGCAGACAAGACTGTGCCTGAGAAGGAACAGCATTCTAGAAGTAGACAGCGACTCGGATGCAGAGCCATGAAACTAGAGTGGGGTGTAGATCTCCACAAGAGCTCCCAGCCTGTGGCTGTTCTGCGAAGGAGCAGGCATCCCCTCCATGTCAGAAATTCCTGAAAGCAGGCGAGTATGAAGCCCAAGGAAATGGCTGATGGCTATACATCAAGACAAGCTTAAATTGTGCTTTGTGGGTTCTCTTTAGGAAAACTCAGAGGTGTAAAAAAGACTCTCAGAAAAGACTCTCATCAAAATCAAATGAAGAGTAACTTTATTTCTTTTTAAATTCAAAAGGTCAAGTTTTAATGGCTTCGAAAATTATCAGAACAGATCTTTGCCCAAATTGTTACATACCTGTGTTACAAGAGATTTTTTTTGAAGTCAAATTTCCTTTTATGTTTGTGAAACTCATGAAATGGAACACCTACCTTCTTCAAAAGATACTTTGAGGCCATAAAAATGTTCATACACTTTGACTCCATAATCCCCTTCTGGGAAGCTAGCCTAAGAAAATATCGTGAAATATGGAAAAAGCCATATGCAGAAAAATAGTCATCAAAGAGTTGTTCAGTGAAAAGC
Source organism: Myotis brandtii (assembly GCF_000412655.1). NCBI lineage: Eukaryota > Metazoa > Chordata > Mammalia > Chiroptera > Vespertilionidae > Myotis > Myotis brandtii. The sequence continues at coordinate 1,214,433 of NW_005362270.1, read as the reverse complement.
TGGATGCAGCCCAAATATTCAAAAAGGGGAGGGAGGATGGTAAGATAAATTATGGTATAAGCCTTAAAGAAATATTCTATAACCATTAAAAATGGAAGGTATGAAGTTTATGGAGGAGCACAGAAAAATGCTTGTGATAAAGTATTGGGTGAAAAAAAGTCTGGGAAAAATTTTGCACATACATGATTTGTAAAAACAGGAAGGAAACATAAAAGCATGGTTGTCACACTGTCAAAGTAGAAGGCTTGTGGATTTTAACCTTGTTTTCAAATTTCTCTAATATTATACTTCTACTTTTCAAATTTATTGATTGATTTGAAAGAGAGAAACATTGATTTGCTGTTCCATTAATTTATGCATTCATTGGTTGTCTCTTGTATGTGCCCTGACCTGGGATCAAACCCATAATCTTGGTGTATTGGAATGATGCTCTAACCAACTGAGCTACTCGGCCAGGGTCTCTCTCTCTCTCTCTCTCTCTCTCTCTCTCTCTCTCTTAAGTTCAATCCTGGATTCTAAGATAGCTGTGAGGGAGAATAGTAAGAAGTTAGGAAAATACCTTGGCAAGTGGAATGGGGAAACTGAGACAGATAGCAGAACAAACTGGCCCAGCAATGTACAGCCAGATACAAAAGGTCACCAGAGCGGAAAGCCTCGGAAAGCCCCGGGTGCAAAAGTGACCCAGACGTCACCCTCAAGATGGCCTTTCCTCCCCTGGAATATCAGTGGTCATGCAGTTTAGACCCCCCACCCCCTGACCTTTCCTCCCTAAAGACAACATGTAGGTTTCAGTTGTATTTCAACTCCAGGCCCAGAAAAGTAGCAAAACCAGGTGGGTGATGCCAGGACCATCTGCAATGACCCCCTGCCCTGGTGCTGAGGGTAGAGGCCATGACCACGAAAGGGCACCTGGAAAAGCTGATGAATATTCTATTGAGATCCTTCCCTAAGACCTCCCTTGACCTTCCTGCCTTTAAAACCTTCAAAACAAAGATCCCTGCATACGCTCCCTCCCAGGAGCATGTCCGCACCTTTCCATTCTCCCTCTTCTTCCCCATAGGCATGCATCTCCCAAATTCTAAGGGTCCCCACAAGACTTGCAACCAGGGGAACAATGGGTAGCAGCAGCAATGGGTTCTGCTAACCACCGGAACCTATCTCCGAGCCCCCTTTTCTCTGACTCTCCAGGGAACTGACAGCAGCTAATCTCTCTCCTGTTGCTTCTATCCTAGGCCCTTCCTTGTTTCACTGTCCTCGGCTTTAATAAACACACTCTCAAAATCGCCTGGACTCATGTTGTGAAATTGTTCCTGCCTGAAGTCAAGAAATCACATACTACCAGTCGGCCCTCCTGACCCTGCTCGCCCTACCAAGCTTGCCCCCTGTTGAAGGGTCTGTGGGTCACAGCCAGGCTGGGCCCAATTCACAGTCTTTCTTCAGAAGGCTCTGGAGGAAGACCAGGCAACCTCAGGAGTAGGCAAAGCAGCCCACAGGTGCAGGCAGACCTCGGAGAGCTTCAGACCTTTTATAGATCTGCCCCCAGCATCATCATTAACCCTACATTCCTTTGTGAACTACAGGTACCTAAATTAAAACATTTTATCTGGTGTCAACTCACATCTCAGACCTGCATTCTGAGAACTCGTGTTGTAACAAATAGACACAGATGTTCAAGTCAGAAGAGATTTATGTCTCAGATTCATAACTTTCTCACTGTGACTCCTGAAGGACAGTCACCACCTGGGCCTCTGTTTCCATACGTGGGCAATGAAAAAATGATCATACTTACTTTGCTTCTTATAAAAATGAGTAGGGCCACCATACACAAATTTCTTTGAGAAGTTTTAAGATGTGTTATACAACTAATTTAGGTGACAATGAATTTCCATCAACAAGGAGGGCAAGGTAAATTCACATTTATAAACTAATGATTATTAAGTGCTTCCTAAGTAATTCCACCAATTTGAATGAGAGCCTTTAAGAGGCTGAAACCATTATCATCTCCATTGTACAGATACAGAGACTGAGACCCAGAGACTTTAAGTAACAGGTAGCAAATGGCAGAAGCAGGATGTGAAATCTTGGTAATGTAGCAGCAGCAGGTAAGTGCTTAAACTGCCCAGTGCATCAGGATGATCTGAAGAGCTGGATAAAAGGTGAATTGCTGGGCCCCACCCGGAGTTTCTGATTCAATAGGTGTGGGTGATTTTGACTTCCAGCAAGTTTTCAGCAGCAAGACCTAGGGAGCGGGGATAAGAGCTGTTCTGTCCCTGCCCTTTAGCTAAAGAGGTGAGGGACCTCAGGACTGAAGAAGGTCATGAACTGTTTATAAGGCCAGGCACAGGGGTCCGGGTGAGAGGGACAGACAGGAGCCAAATTCAAGAACCATCCCAAGGCACAGAGGGAGACTGGGCCTCCAGGGGGCTGACCCTCTGTATTCCCAGTTCTTGGGATGAGGGTGCTGGGGAAGGACTCCTGGATGTCTGAAAGAGGAATGAGCTGCCTTAAGAAGAGCAGGGCTCCCAAGACTGGAGGGTAGCAAGCAGTGGCTGTAACCGGGACTTGGGACTCTTAACTCCTGAGGAGGAAGGAGACAAGCCTGACAGCTGAGTGTCCTTGGGAAAGTCACTTTACCCCTCTGACCAGCAGTGTGTCCTCTACAAAGTGAAGACAGTAGTACCTGTTTCATAGGGTTATTAAGCAGATGGATGGAGGCTGGCCTGGGGAAGGTCTTTAACAAATAGGCATTCCCTTCTATTCAGCCCTCCTCCTATGAGGACCTCAGGCTGCAGCTGTCTCTATATTCTAGGTCAGGGGTGGGCAAACTTTTTGACTCGAGGGCCACAATGGGTTCTTAAACTGGACCGGAGGGGCCGGAAAAAAGCATGGATGGAGTGTTTGTGTGAACTAATATAAATTCAAAGTAAACATCATTACATAAAAGGGTACGGTCTTCTTTTTTTTTAGTTTTATTCATTTCAAACGGGCCGGATCTGGCCCGCGGGGCCGTAGTTTGCCCAAGGCAAAGGTCTCACTCCAAAGGAGATATTCAGGATTCAGAAGCATCACTATTTGGAGGGAGGGGAAGGTTAGGGGGAGAGAGTGGAAATTCACCCAGAACTCCTCTCTCTAAAGCAGGGTTTTCTCAGACCTGGCTGCCACTGCCATCACCTGGGGTCTTCCAAAAACGCTCATGCCTGATCCCAGCCCAAGAGATTCTGGTATATTGGGTCTATATTGTGGCCAAGGGCAAAGGGATTTTTAGAAATTTCCCAGTAACTTTCCCAGTAACTCCAATACGCAGTGAATTCCTGCCAAGGGGCATATGATACTCCCAATAAAGATCCAGTCAAATTAGCTTTTTCCTTGTTGCACTCTAGCATCAAGGGCAGCTGGATGGATGGGGGAAGGGATATCTTAGGGTCCAAAAATTTGGGAGGTAAAAGAAAAATTGAACCCCTCAGACACCAGAGTCAACTATGGAATGTTGTCACATGTTTAGAGCTTGGAGAAATTGCCAAGCCTAATTTAAATTCGCTTTTTATATAACATGGTAAGCAGCTCTGTGTTGGGTTTCGTTCCCCCATTCTGTTATTTTGCAATGACCTTTGTTCAAAGGCTTGAAAGACTTGATGCACCGTGTCCCTCTGAGACAGAGTCTAAGAATAAATTAGAAAACATTTTTGAAATATATTGAAATATATTTAGAAAAAAAATGCCATTTTGTACTACAAGGATTGAGGGTCTATAGAAAGACGCCTTTCAGAATAAATGTCAGGCATTCTTTTCAGATGAATAAGTCTCCACAGAGATCCCATCACAACTAGTCAGTTTATCCCCCCCATTCAACTCATAACTGCTCATTGATTCTGTGTGAGTCGCTCTGGAATGGCGCTGGGGCTCCAACGCATGCAGGGACGACATGGAAACTCTTGGTTCAGTCTTGGGAAATTGATGCTTTCTTTCCTCTCACAAGCCAGAGGGATCTGGCAGCGTTTTCTCAGAATCTCTCTTTTACTCTTGGAATCTCCGTGTCTCTGAGATGTGATGCTTGAGGGTGACCGAGGAGGAAGTATGACATAGAGCAGTGGTTCTCAAAGTGCAGTCCCCAGACCAGCAACATCAGCGCCACCTGGGAAGGGGTGAGAAATGCAAATTCTCCTGCCCACACAGCAGACCCAAGGAAGCAGCAATTCTGGGGTGGGGCCCAGCCATCACTCTTTTAACCAACCTTCCAGGAGATTCTGACCAACCAGCATTGAGAATTACTGGCTAAGAGCACAGGCCAGCCCAGCCAGTGTGGCTCAGGGGTTGAGGGTCAATCCAGGAACCAAGAGGTTGAGGTTGGATTTCCAGTCAGGGCACATGCCCCGGGTTGCGTGCTTTGAGGGTCAATCCAGGAACCAAGAGGTTGAGGTTGGATGCTCAGTCCCCAGTAGGGGGCATGCAGGAGGCTGCCGACCAATGATGTTTCTCCCTCTTCGATGTTTCTACTTCTCTATTCCTCTCCCTTCCTCTCTAAAAATAAAAAATAACCTTCTTTTTCTTTCTTTCTTTTTTTTAAGAGCACAGGCCAAACATGAATAGACTTTGTTTTAAATACCAGCTCTGCCTTGTATTCCTTGGGTAAGTCACTTTACCTCTTTGATCTTCTGTTTCCTCGTCTTTAAAATAAGAATGATAATAGCACCTACCACTCTAGGGTTGTTGGAGGATTAAGGGAGTGTTTGGCACTGTTCTTTGCAGGGCTGGGATGAGGTTAAGGCAAGTGAGGTGCTTACAGTCCTGCAGGCACCTCCTTAAATTCTGTATTCACAGATGGTTCACTCGCTTCACCCTAGTCCTGGCCTTGGTTCTCGATATTCCAAAAGCGCTCAATAGACGGCTGCTATTATTTTATATTATTGAGGGATCTGAGGTTTCACCTATCTTCAGGCAGAGTTCCAAAGTCAAAGTCTTTAGGAAGTTTCGGAAAGAGCACTGGCTTTAGAGTTCACGGGCCAGGATTGAACTCTAGGAATGCCAGACACGGAGAGAGGCGCAGAGCTAGAGGCAGGGCAAGCCCAGCTCCCCGAGACAGGCTCCTTGACTGGACACAGCTCTTTCCAGCCCATTTCCTTTTTTTCTAAGAGGAAGCAGAGGCCACTCTTGAGTTTGGGCTCTTCCCTCCATGTATCAGTAGATACCGAAAAAGCATTTGACAAAATCCAAAATTCTGATTAAAGGCCTCAGCATACTAAGAATAGAAAGGGCCTAGAAGGGGACTTCCTTTATCTGTCAAAGGGCAGCCACTGCTCTCATCTTACTAATTGTAAACGACTGGCGCCTCGTCCCCTAGGATCAGGAACAAGATAAGAATGTCCGTTCTCAGTGCTGCTCCGTGTGTGCCAGAGGTTCTAGTTAGCTCGTTAAGGCAAGAAAAGGAGTCAAAGGCATCCAGATTGGAAAGAAGAAGTAAAACTGACTTTATACTCAGGTGACATGATTGTCTATGGAGAAAACCAATGGGATCTACAGCAAAGCAAACAGAACTAAGAAGTGAGTTTAGCAAGGTTGAAGGATAACGATAATCAATATACAAAAATCAATTTTATTTCTTTACATTAGCAACAAAAATTTAGACATTGAAGTTAACAAACAATGCCATTTACCATAGCATAAAAATATGACATGCTTAGGTATAAATCTGGCAAAATATAAGAAAGATCTGTACTGAAAACTATAAGACAATGCTGAGAGAAATTAAACAAGACCAAAATAAATGCAGAGATAGCACATTACCTAATCCAAGGTCACCAAGATATAACCCTCCATTTTCTTCTCAGAATTATATAGCTTTAGTTCCTACATTGGGTCTTTGATTTATTTTGAGTTAGTTTTTGTATATGGTGTGAGGCAGGAGTCCAACTTCATTCCTTTCAGTATTCAGTTATCCCAACACCATTTGTGGAAGATCTTGTTTTTTCCTCCATTTGAATTGTGTTGGCACCACTGCAGAAAATCAATTGTTCATAAATGTAGGGGTCTGTCTTTGAACTCTCAAAGTATATCCAAAAGCATATAAGTCTCTCTTTATGCTAGTACCACACAGTCTTGCTTGCCATGGATTTGCAGTGAATTTTGAAATAAGGAAGTATGAGTCCTCAAACTTAGTTCTCCTTTTTCAAGATTGTTTTGGTGATTCTAGGTTTGCACAACTGATTTTTGACAAACACCTAAAGGTAGTTTAGTGGAGAAAGCATAGTCTTGCAACAAATAGCGTTCTGGAACAATTGGATATTCATACGTCCTTGATTTTTTACTCTTTTTTTTGCCTGTGACCACTGCTTTTGGCTTGACCACTGTTTTCTGAAATGCTTCTATTCTTCTAGAAGTCATTTTCTTAATTTTTTCTCAAAAAAATTTAATTAAGCTTAATTAAATTGAAATCTTCTTGGTCTGTGTTTTCTCTTTTCGCAGGCTGTGCATTCATAAGCTATTTCTGAAATTTGTGAATGAGAGCAGCTTAAAGGAAAAAATTGATGGGAGCCGAGGAGGCAGCTTTTGCATCTGTTCTCTGTGCCTTCCCCAGACAAATGGCCTTCCCTTCCCCTGGCCGCTCTGGGGTCAGGCTGAGTAGCCCTTGCTACAAGGATTCAGACACCTGCAGGGTCAGCAAGCAATTTCTCTCACTTGGTTTCTGAGAGTAAGGGCCTCCTGGGCATCCCCATCCACTTTTTCCATTAACCTAGCATATGGCTACATCACATACATCAAGTACCTGTGAACACATGTCCAGCTAATCTGTGCAGATAGGCTTCAGAGGACCCGGATCTGGCCATCGCTGGGGTGGGAGGCACCGGGAGAGCTCTGTGCTACACAGAGTCCCACAGTGTGGTCCGAGGTCCAGCAGCATCAGCAGCACCTGGGAACTTCTTAAAAATCAAAATCACCCACACCTATTGAATCAGAAATTCTGTGGTGGGGCCCAGCAATTCGCCTTTTATCCAGCTCTTCACATCATCCTGATGCACTGGGCAGTTTAAGCACTTACCTGCTGCTGCTACATTACCAAGATTTCACATCCTGCTTCTGCCATTTGCTACCTGTTACTTAAAGTCTCTGGGTCTCAGTCTCTGTATCTGTACAATGGAGATGATAATGGTTTTAGCCTCCTAAAGGCTCTCATTCAAATTGGTGGAACAATCCATGTCAATTACTTAGAAAGCACTTAATAATCATAACTTTATAAGTGTGAATTTACCTTGCCTTCCTTGTTTATGGAATTCATTGTCACCTATAATAGTTGTATAATACATCTTAAAACTTCTCAACGAAATTTGTGTATGATGGCCCTACTCATTTTTATAAGAAGCAAGGTAGGTATGATCATCTTTTCATTGCCCACATATGGAAATAGAGGCCCATATGGTGAACTGTCCTTCAGGGGTCACAGTGAGAAAGTTATGATTTGGGACATAAATCTCTTCTGACTTGAACATCTGTGTCTATTTGTTACATCACGAGTTCACAGGCCTGCAGTCTTAGTTGACACATGTTAAAGTGTTTTAATTTCAGTACCTGTAGCTCAATATAGGAATGTAGGGTTACGGATGATGCTGTTGGTTATATATAAAGTTATATATAAAGTTCTTTTTAAGACCCCTCTTCGCAACTTACTCATCACTGCTCCCTGAGAGTCCTCAATTCCTAAAGGGGAGAGGCCGTTTGGGGTGGAATGGGCTGACTCAGCTCCAACTTCCGGCTGCAACATTTCTTAGCTGAGCATATGACCTTGAACAAGGCATCTTACCCTTGGGAGCCTCCTTTTCCTCTTCTGGAACAGGGAGTATTATTTCTACCCTCTGCAGCTCACAGAATAACCCTGGGTCTCAAATGAAGTAGATGTGGAAGCACTTTGAGAACTGTAAAGTGCATGCACACTATGGAGTTAGAAGTGGCAGAGATGGTAAAGGAAGAATTTGCTGAAGACAAATACTGCCGGCCCCCTGCCAGCACTCCACAGCCTTGTGGTCTGGCAAGGCCAAGGCTCTGTGCAGCTGGTGGGAGGTAGGTGGGGTCTGGCAGAGAATTAGTCAGGATGTGTGGTCTGACCCTTATGGGGGAGCAGCCTGTCAGGACAAGGGGAGCTCAGAGACCCCACCAGGTAGAGCCACAGGCATATGCCATCACAGGTGTGAGCCATCAGCTCAGACAAACCCTGCTTCCTGGCCAGTCTAAGGCTCTGGAGTCCACTTGAAGTGAAATAAGTTATCATCCCAGCTGCCAGTTCACAAGATGACCCTGGGCAAGACCTTTGCTTCCCTGGGCCTTAGTTCAACAGGGTGGCTGGTTCTCAACTATTCCACCACCCCTTTATTTCCTCCCACATCTGGTCCTTGCATCCGAAAAGTATCCCTACCAAGACTCTTCCTTGAGTAATATCGAGTGTGTTTGCCCTTTTGCAGTTTTCAAAGGCACATGCCTGAGCTTCTAGGAGACTATTTCCCAGTGGTTGAGGGTTGGAGCTGGGGAACCAGACTCCTGGATGGGAGTCCTGGCTGGGTGTGTGGCCTCAAGCAACTTACTTAACTCCTTTGATCCTCAGTTTCCCCATTTGCAATGTAGGAATCATAAACGTTCCCATGTTCCCAGGTGGAAGATTAGTGAGATGATGTGTATAAAGGGCTTTGACCAGCTACTGGCAGAAAAGCTCAATGGGGCCTATGATCATTATCTTGAGTACAGAGGGCCACCCTGAATTGATTTCAAGAAAAAGCAGGGCTGCCCTAACTGGTTTGGCTCAGTAGATAGAGTGTCTGCCTGCAGACTCAAGGGTCCCATGTTCGATTCCAGTCAAGGGCACGTACCTTGGTTGCAGGCACATACCCAGTAGGGAGTGTGCAGGAGGCAGCTGATTGATGTTTCTCTCTCATTGATGTTTCTAGCTCTCTATCCCTCTCCCTTCCTCTCTGTAAAAAATCAATAAAATATATTTTTTAAAAAAAGAAAAGAAAAAACAGGGCACCTGACACTGAGGAGCCTGTGAGCCCTCACACTGGGATTATATACTATTTTGTCAGGCTCGTGGAAGAACTGGAAATAGTCTAAGGACCCCCAGCAGCCAGGGCCCCCAGCCTGGGAACTATGGGCTGAGGGAGTCATAAAGCTTCTTCTAGCTCTGACCACGTCTCAGCTCTGCTGAAGGTCAGCCAAACCTCTTAAAAGAAATCCACATGGTCAGTGGCAGCTGGGCCTGCAGTGAGTCCAAGGCAGATCCCAGGAGGAGCACCGCAGCCCAGAGCCCCGTCTCCCAGGGCCAGGGCCCTGAAGAAGTGTCACACATCAGAGGAAAGCTTGCAGCCTCCTGGTCAGCCGATCCGGGAACTGAACCTTCACGCCCCCTCCTACCTCTCTGATCTGAAAAGGCCAGGAGAGAAGGAAGTGGTTATTTCAAAGGCTGGGAGAGATCCCTGTACAAAGAGGTCAGAGAGCCTGAGACTTGAGTCCCCCAAGGACCCACTTAGAGAGAGAACTTTGCCTGTTTCCTTTTGTTTATTCCCCCTTCCTCTCCTTGCAGGCTTGCTCTAAATATATATCTTAGAGGTCAAGATACAGGATGGCAAGGAGCAGAAACCCAGCCACCAAAAATAGAGATAAAACTCAGGAGCTGGGGGAGGGTGGGAGTGATTTGGGGGGTCATCCATGGCAGCGAGGTCTCCCGGGGCAAATGCCACGCTTATGGAAATGACCCGTCACCCTCCCCTCTGTGGACACCTTCACATCCATTCTCTCTCCAGCTCCTCACACCTACCCCCTGAGACGTTCAAAGCAGGGGTTTTATATATGTGTTCCCATTATACAGAGGAAGAGACTGAGAGCCAGAGAGAAGGGGATAACACTATAAATCATAGCTAAGTTTTATTGAGCACTTATTAATTTTGCCAAGAAGTACTAATAACTTGGCATGCATTACTCATTTAATCCACACGAAAATCCTATGCGGTAGGTACAATTATCACTATCCCCATTTACAGTTAAAGAAGTTAAAGCACAGAAGTCAAGTAACTTCAGTTCTTGTCTCTTCACACTGAGCCCACACTTGCAATCACTGGCTACCCTAGCCCTGTGCAAGGACCACATGAGCCAGTGGCAGGACCAGGGACCAAGCCAAGTTCAGTGCTCTTTCCTTGTCACCCCTCTGCTTCTGTGTGGTCAACGTAAGGATGGCTATTCTAAAAATCAGATCTTTTCAAAAGAAGGACCGGCTGCATGGGAGGGAGTGAGCACCCCATCACTGAGGGGCATCCCAGTTAAAACTACACAATCACTTGGTGGGGTGTTACGGAGTTGTTGGAGATTGGATTTAAGGTTCCTTCCAGACTGCATTCTAGGATGGAAGGAAACAGTGAAACTTAGTGGAGTTGCTAAACAAACTTCCCAAAAGATGTCTAGGATCCAACTTTTCTTTGCATTCTCATGTTATTCAGTTATTCTCTTCAGCTACAATTTACTAAGTGCCTACTATGTGCCAGATTTTTTTGTCACAATACGACAGACAAGACAGACCCAGCCCCTGCCCTCTTGGAGCTTAGACTCATGACCTGCACAGCCCAGGCAGCCTTCCTGGAACTTCCTGGAACTTCCTGGAACTTCCTGGAACTTCCTCCACTAAACCAAGACGTCCCACTCTGGATCTTGGCTCATTCTGTCTCCCTTCTGCCCACTCCTCATGCTGAAATCAAGCCCAGCTCAAATGCCATCTCTTCTGGGACTCCCTGGTATTCCCATCAGCAGTCGCACCTTCTGCCTGGCTCCCATGACCACGGAAGGTGTTTACGTGACTCACGGGCAGCTGTGCTGATCGGCTTTGGATTTCAGATAGATGTTGGGGGGAGTGGGGAATTCTCCACAAGACCACAGGCTCATGGACAGCAGCGATGGTGTCCTACTCTGTCTTTCCAATGCCAGCCATCCTGGCATGGAGAAGGTGCTCGTTCATTCAACAAACATGCACTGAGCACCTACAAGGTAGGTGGCAGGCACTGTTCTCACTATGGGTTTTACAGCAGAGAATATACAGGCCAAAAACCCCGCCCTCATTGTCATTCTAGTGGGAACCTCCAGTTGGACAAATCAATGACTGAATGAATATGCATTGAATCCTGAAAATTCTTCTTGAGACCCTACACCTAGAAAAGGTACATTTTAGGACTGTTTAATCCACGGAGCCAAGTATTTATTTAAAATAAGTGAGCTCTTGAAGGAAGCCTACCTCCCTCTGGAGTGTGAGTGCTTAAAAAATCACCGGAAAGGGATTGTGTTGGAATTGGTCTTTGCAAGACAACCCTGCTTTGGGGATCCAAAGTCATTATTTAGGTATGAGTCTGTGGTTTGGATAAAATAAAATAAACTTTAGAGTCACAGAAATGATTCAATTTGAGGAAACACTGGGCCGAGGGACAGTAATAACAAAAATAATCACTGCAAACACTTACATAGCCCTGGCTCCTGGCAGATGACGAGGCTCTATCGGAAGGAAGGGGAGGCTCCGAGAGGGGTGACCCTGACGGGAGCCGTCCCTCGGGATCGGGCCATTGTTCGCTTGGGCTCCTACTGTCCGGTGATCCACAGCGAGCTTGCAGGCCCAGTGCCTTTGAAATTCCCAGAAATTCAATGGCAGAAAAGACAGGTCTTCCTAAGTGAAAGGAAATGTGATTCCCTAAAATAGAAGAACTGCTCAGGAGAGGAAATTCCTTGGAACTATAGAGGCAGGAGTCTTTATTCCCTGAAAAGATTTAAAAAGCACATTTATTGAGCGTCTATTATATTCCAGGCAGCCAGATTGTCCCTATATAACTGTCCCACTTATTAAAATATTTACAACTTTCTGTTCTCACTGGTACAAAGCAGCTGCCCTGAGCCCCAGAGTGCCCCCTCCCTGCCACAAATGCCCCAGGCCCCTTCCCATCCTTTCTC
>NW_005362270.1:1164635-1202350 GCF_000412655.1 Myotis brandtii | reverse complement strand
TTGACTGTCTCACACTCCTCCTTCCAGCTCCTTAAATGCACTGCCCCAAAGCTCCCTTCCTCTGCCACTGCCCTCTCATTCCTCACTGTGTCCTGTTGTGATCCGATCCCAGCCAGTGGTTTCATACCTTTCCCACCCACTCACACCCCTTGAATTTGTCTCTCCAGCCTGAACCTCTCTCTTGAACTGGCCAGATGGCCAGCCGCCTGCTGGATATCTATCTCCCTGGGAAGTCCCACTGCCACCTCAAGCTCAAGGTCTCCCCAAATAACTGAGGTCAGCTTCTTCCCCAGACTTCTCCTTCTTCCCTTCCTCTTTCTTCTCCTTCCTCCTCTTCCTGTATTCCCCGTTTCTTTCATTCATGCATACACGTATTCATGCCATCAACACCCATAGAGCATCTATGACATGCCAGGCACTGTGCCTGACATTGAGGATGGGGAAGGAAACAAGATACATCCTCGCAGAGCTTACAGTCCATCAGGTGCCCAAGCTACAAACCAGAGCATCACCTCCAACTCCTCCCTCCCTCGCCCACTGCAGGGACGATGAACAAGTCCTGCAATTGGCTGCTTTTCCTCCATCTCCGCTGCTAAGGCCTGAGCCCAGATCTGCATCCTCTCTTATCAAGGCAACTATCAGCCTCCTCAGCCTCCCTCCTGTGTGGCCCTCCCCAGTTCTTTTTCTGCCATACAGTCAGAGGGGCACCTCTAGCACACATCCACATCTGCCACCTCCAGAGCTTCGAACATTCCATGGCTCCTCGTTGCCCTCATGAGAAAGCCCAAGTTCCTGGCCTGGCATTCAGGGCCTATGCTGACCCCTCTTGCTCCAGCAGGGTTGGCCTGGCAGGAGACGAGCTGTGGGTGGTGGAGCCATTTATTACCAATCACCTGCTAAGTCTTTATCAACCAGGATACAATGCACACAGATCCCCATACACACAGAGACACCCACAGACACACACACACACACTCAGGTACACCCTGAGACATAAACAAGCAAGCCCATTTATATTTATATACTTGTAGATAGATGTAGTTGCCAGATTTAGCAAATAAAAACTTACACTAAAAAATAATTGGTGGTTCATTTGAAATTCAAACTTAACTGGGTATCCTGTATTTTGTCTAGTGGCCCTACCAAACAAGAGAGGCTTACCCAAACACCGACTCCACAAAGAACACAGCTTACACACTTACACACACTGCACACTTACAGTTCAATTCATGTGTGAACATGCACTTCACACTGTCATGGCTCCAAGACTAATGGGCATCTCACACTTGAGACCAAACCGTGGCAGGGCCATGGCATTGGCTGGCTGTGGAGAGCTCTTCAGGGAAATGTTTATTCCAAGAATAAATGTCTAATTGACAGGAATTCCTGGACGTCCAGCTTCTGGGATGTGGTGTGCCCAGAGTAATCCCCATGGAAGCCAAGATTCCATGGAGCACAATGCCCTGGCTGGTAGGGATGGCAGTGGGGAGCGGGTGTGTGGGACCTGAGCCTCCCATGCCCTCTTGTGCTTTCCACAGGTTTCCAGAGCAAAGTTCAGTGCCCCGAACCCCCTTTCCAAACAGGATCCCCTTGTCCAGATCAGAAAGTGACCTGGGATAATGGAAAAGCCACAGATCTGAAGTTAGACAGAATTAGGTTCAAACACCTGACTTCAACACATCTATACTGTGTGTCTTTAGGCAAGTCACTTCGCCTCTCTGAGTCTCCATCAGCCTGGCTGGAGTGGCTTAGTGGTTGAGCGTCAACCTATGAACCAGGAGGTCACAGTTCGATTCCCTTTAGGGGCACATGCCCAGGTTGTGAGCTTGATCCCCAGTAGGGGGTTGTGCAGGAGGCAGTCAATCAATGATTCTCTCTCCTTGATGGTTATATCTCGCCCTCTCCCTTCCTCTCTGAAATCAATAAAAAAATATTTTTTAAAAGAATAAAAAAGAAATTTACTCCTTAGGGTCATGGTGAAAATTTCTAAGGGGCCTTTTTAGAGTTTGGGATAAAAATTAGTTATAAACTCTTATTGTCAAGTACATACACAAAATCAAACAAATGTTCATTGAAATTGGATTCAAGGATGGAATGGCCTCTCAGGTTGTAAGAGAAGGTGGTAAAACATTGATACTATTAAATTCAAGCAGTTAGAGAGGGTGGGAGGAAAAGTTTAGAAGTGATGCATATACAGTGTGGTGAAGGTTTCATGGATGTATACTTATCTCCAAATGCATCAGATTGTATACATTAAATTTGGACAGCTTTTTGTGTGTCAATCATATCTCAATACATTGGTTTTAAAAATAATGAAGTCAGACATTGCTATCAAGTAAATACTGTAGAATCATGTCTTAAATAGCTTAAGTTCTAAATTCAGCACATACAGGGAAAACACCATATGTTCAAAAAATTTTGAAACCCTTAAGGAGTGTGCAATGTCAAATGGTTAATTTTTACATGTGCTGGAAATTGAAGACAAATGAAATAGAAAAGGCAGGGACAAAAATAACTTCTCTATGCAAATGTCTGGGCATAATCTGTTTTTAAAATGACCAGCAAATCCCTAGTGATGAATGGGGATGGGGTGGTGAAGAATTCCAGAGTTTTTGCTTGCCTGCAGGGTTTCCTCTATTTTTTTTTTAATATTGAGTTTGTGTGATCAACATCATGTTGTCCATTAATGTTTCTGGTTATTTTCCACCTTCAAGCACAATAGGATTGGATATCTCTGCTTCCATGAGGCTGGGGATCATATGACTTGCTTTTGCCAATGAAATGTGAAGTGATGTGTGTTACTACTGGGTGGAAGCATTAAAGTGCTGGTCAGCAATTCTTCATCGTCTCTTTCCCTGCTGCAGTGACCGGCGACATTCCAGATGGTGAACCCTGAGCACCTAAGAGAGGCCAGTGCAGAACCGAGACCCCACCGGCATACAATGGATGTGTACCATGAGTGAGAAATCAACCTTTGCTGTTTTAAGCCATTCATATTTGGGAGTTGTGTGTTACTGCAGCAAAACCCAGCCTATTTTGATGGTTATGCTTTATATTCTGATTATGTTAATCGTTTCATTTATTGTTATGAAGATTTTTTGAAAGTTCTAAGTAAGCTGGTAAGTTAAATGCACCTGATGCAACTTCACAGCAATTATATGCTACCTAGTTTCCTTCCAAACAGAATTTGTAGTAACTTCGCAAATTAAAATACGTACTAGCAAACAGAGCAACTAACATAATGATGGAGGGGAAATGGGAATTCATTAGGGGAAAACTGGAGAAGATTGTACCTGTGGAAACTTTGCCAGAAGCTAGGAATGAAATTTTGAATCATGAATCAGTGAAGCATTTAGGAGTGGATAATAGAAGAAATTAGTACCAAAAGGCTCTGGAGCAGAGGGCTGGGAGGGAGGAAGCCAGTGTTTATTGAATGCCTGCTGTGTGCCAGATACTGTGCTACATGCATTGAAAAATACAATTTCTTTATTTATTGGTTTCACTAAAACTCAACGAAGTAGAAACTGAGAATCAGAGAGGTCAAATAAGTTGTCCAAGGTCACACAGTAACAGAGCCAGGATGCAAACCCATGCTGGCCTTGCTTTTAACTTTTATTGGAGCCCTAAGGAGACTCAGGCTGGCAAGAGACACTGGCCACCATTTGCTCCAGGCTTGGTCGCAATTTAACGTGGCCACACGCCAGCATTCAGTTTCCCAATAGCTGGGACATGAAAGTCTGTTGGCAAGGACTGAGGTGTCCAGAGGGCCTGCCCCACACAGGGCGGCCCTGCTTCTGACTTCCTGCTCTGCACCCACAAGGGTCCCAGGCTTCTCGGTAGTGGCCTCCAAGGAGGAAGCAGCATTCCAGGCCCAGATGCAGACAGCTGTGTGCTTCCTCCGGCCCGTGGTGACTCACCCTGGGACCAGCAAGTTGCTTCTTTGCCTGGATTCCCTGTCTCCAAATTCTAATCTGGGGAAAGCTGCCTTAAGCTCCCTGAGCGCAAGACTCCGGGTGGCTGGCGCGCAAGATGGGTGGGGGGACCGATGACGTCCAGAGAGCACAGGGTCCAGAACAAAGGGGAAATTCAGGGCGGGAGATCATGTTTTCTCCCTGGCAGGGCTCCTGCGGCCATCTGGCGGAGGGGGCTGTTATTCAGACCTCTGGACCGTGGTCTGTTTGTGTTTTAGGAGTTTGCAGCTGATTATTTTCATCAATTCCCTTCAACCAACTGCCCTGCTCCCTTAGCAGCGAACCTGTGCAGCCAGCGTGTCCTCTAGGCTGTTCCCTTGCAGGGGGCCAGCAGCATCGCTCTTATCTTATCAAGGCCTTCACCCCTGGATGCATAAAATGTGCCAGCTGAGTCACCAGAGGGCCTGGAGTGAAGCAGGGACATTTGGGAGAGCAGAAAGCCCCTGAAGCAGGGACATTTGGGAGAGCAGAAAGCCCCTGATGGCCAGACCAGCCCCAGTGGCCTTTGGTGTTGTCATCACAGCTCTGAAAAGGCAGCACCAACCTTTCCTGGGTATCCCCACTGTGCAGAAGATGTAAAGACCTCCAAGCAGAGCTGGGAGTTCAGATCCAAACTCCATTACTCTTGCTGCGTGGCAACTGATCCTCCATTTCTTGCTCTGCTGACCAGGGATAGTTCAGTGTTATGTCCCCAGGCAGCTGTGTGCAAATGTGTATGCGTTTGCATATCATTCTATATAATAAAGAGCTAATATGCTAATTAGACCGAACAGCAGAACAACTGTCCGGACGACCTTCCGATGAAGCTGGGGCTGCAAGGGCGGCTGGGGCTGCGAGGGGCTGCGAGGGCTGAGCCCCTTGCATGAATTTTGTGCATCGGGCATCTAGTAATCTATATAAAAGGCCTAAGACCAGATCTGTACATAGCAGGTTCTCAATAAATACTACTAATTGCCTTCTTTTATTTCTTCAAGTATGTGATACCCTGGCCTTTCAGCTCCCCTGGCTCCAAGGACAGATAAGAAGGCTGGCACGCTCCTTGCTCTGGGGGACAGGATGCAAAGACTGGGGACTTTCCTTCCAGAGGCAACGAGAATGGCCCACGTCTTCAAAGTAACTGCGGTGGCCACAACAGATAACTTTTTACCTAGAAAGTAAAGTCCAGATGGTTTGGTAAGATGAGAGCTTGGTTGCTCAGTGTGCCTCCTGGACGTCAGCCCAACCTTGGGGTGAGTGTGATGGACGAGTGCAGCTGGGCAAGAGCAGAAACGAAAGTGGTTCTGCACAGCCTTCCTACTGTAGGAATCGCACAAAGCTTCATGTGGACACGGGTACCCCTAAGCTGAGAATCTGGGGTATAGCAATTTCCAAATCGAACATCATTTTTTATTCTTTGTATTTTAACTTCTCCAAACTTTTCACTTTTGCCTTTTGGAAGTGAGGGAAATGGGAATTCTTAAAATGTCTTACCTGGTTTTCCACTCCTAGCCCTTCTCTTGTCCCCACAGTTGGGGCGGACCCAGATCCTATGGCTCCCTTCCCTGAGGGGTGTCAGAGGATTGGGCCAGCAGCTGGGCCTGCAGGGAAGGGCTTTGACTCCTTCCTGGTGCCAGTTGCAATCTTGCAGCCCATTGCCTCAGATTACTCAAGTCACTATACCCTAACCCCAAAGAATTGAGTCCTGACCCCAAACCTTAGTCCTATGGCTCCCTGACTTCCTCAAAAGCTACCCACGGCCCTAGAACCGCCCACAGTGCCCATTCCTCAGCCCATGGCCACCACTCTAGCTGCTGCAGGGCCCTCCCTGGACTTCCAGATGCCACTGCCTGAAGCCCAGCCCCAGATGGGACCCTTTGCTGTGTGGCTGAGCGGGACAGCACTGTCTCCCTTGCAGCATCATCTCACTGCCACAGTAGGGGGTCCCTGCCTTTGAGGAACCCACTGAACACAGGACAAAGAGTTATATGAATGAGCAAATGTCAATAGAGTGTGAGAACTGCAGTAGAGACACACAGAGCATGGAAAGGTTGTGGACAAGAATTCACTCCATCCCAGGGAATGGGAAGGGGCTCCAGGAAGGATGTGGGAGGAAACGTGGTCCAACTTGGGGTTTAAAGGGAGAACAGGAGGAGACCAGAGCGGACAGTCCGCTTTTCAGTGATTCAATGGTCACTTCTATCTTGACCATAATTTGTCCCTTTTCTGACTTCCAATTCATTTAGTTTTTACATCTGAGCTAAAAATTCAAGGCAGACTCTTGTCCTACATTCAAAACTCTGAATTTCCTTCAGGAGACTTGTTAATAAGGGAGCCCGGGATGCAGTCAGAAACCCTTGGTTGAAACCTTGCACCTTCCATTCTTCCGTAGAAACTCTGGCTTCTGAGTTTCGGTTTTCTCATCAGAAAAGCAGAGAAAAGAATTTCTCACACACCTCAGAGGTTAGCCCTCAGATAGAAATAATGAGTGCAAACCTGCTTCATGGGGGGAAACCCCTCTGCCCATGTGAGAGTTTATCACCCAATAGCTCCCCAAGAAATCAGGGTGGCTACGAGAAAAAATCCAAGTCTTCATTTTTCCCCTCTGCAAACCTGCTTCATGGGGGGAAACCCCTCTGCCCATGGAAGAGTTTATCACAGCAGCAAGACCTCCCCGGGGGCTGACCCAATAGCTCCCCAAGAAATCAGGGTGGCTATGAGAAAAAATCCAAGTCTTCATTTTCCCCCTCTGCATGGCCATAATTCCTGGGTCTGTTGGTCAACATGTGCCTTACAAATGAGCTGTTACCAGGCCTAGCATTTCGTATCTGATTTCTCTTGCAACTGTTTTTCAGTAGAGAAATCCTACCTGTGCAACAAGGGCACCTACTCAAGGTCCCTTGGAATGAGCTTCTGTGTGACCCAGAAGGGTGAGTTCAATGGCCAAGAGTGTGTCATTTAAATAGAAAGGAAGAAGGAAGGAACAGAGGTGGGAGGAGGGGAGCTTGTTTGAGGGGAAGGGAATGCTCCCACTTGCCTGATGCTGAAGAAACCTTGGTGGAGGTTGGCATGTGTGTGCACGCTGTGTGTGCACGCTGCTGACCTGCTCCGACCTCTCTGAGAGAGGCCCAGGGCAGGAAGGCTCTGGAAGGGAAACCAGGGCTGAAAGTGACGTTTAATCACTTTTTCGACTGCCTGTGGGAAAACAGGAAGAGAGCTTTCACGGCAGGGAGCTCTCAGAGGCTGAGGCTCTCAGAGCTGGTGGGAGCCCCGTTGACTCTGAGGATAGCAGTGTGAGGAGAAACCCAGTCACTGAGTGGGCTGGAGAGCCATGGCCTGGACTTGGGCTAAACTGAGGGGGGCAGAGGGATCTGAATTGGGGAAGTTCATCCCTGATGATGTCTTGTGTGCAGCTCCGGATGTCACTTCCACGCTGTTGGCCTCAGTTTCCTCTTGTGTGAAGCGGGAAGGTTGGATTGCACCCTCTCTAAGCATCTTTCCAGAACTGACCCGTGTAGTCGCTGATGCACATGTCAGGTGAAGAAACTCAAGGAACGGAGGAGGGTGACTGGTCACTCACCCTCCTCTCTGTCCACCGGACTCATTTATTGACTTCCTAACAGAAATGACTGAGCACCAACACTTACAGTTTTACAGGTTCTGTCCACTGTATTATCCTGTTCACTCCTCCCAACATCCCGTAGGAAAATAATAACTATGTTTAATTGAGTGATATTATGTGCTGAGCATTATTATTGTAAGCCCTTTTACATATTTCATCTTACTTAATTCTCACCATGATCACATGAGGTCTAAGTATTGTTGTCCCTGTTTTACTGATGTCCCCATTGCCCTGCCACACCTGAGCTGGTCCACAAAAAATCTCCTCTAGACGCCCAATGACCTGGAGGCTCTGAGCCCGACCTGTGAACTCTGCTAGAGCTCTAGCCCCTGAGCCAGCTCCGCCTATTTGCACTTGGCCCCTATTTCTACCCGCTGTCCTTGGCTGTTGTTTCCCTCCAACCAGAGGGGGACCTTGAGAAAGTATCTTCCTGAGGCAGCAGGAAGAGGCCACTAGGGTGGGCTGGGTGCTGAGGGAGATGCTGAGTCATTTTCCAGGAGTCTTCTCCTCCCCAGAGAAGGGTTGGCCCACCCAAGTCTCCCAGGGCAGCCTGAACAAGTGTCTGTTCTAGAAACTTGGCGGAATGTCCTTCCTTCCTCGCCGGCTTAAGGATCCGAGGTCACGTCTGCTGGGCCAAGCTCTCCACCTGCGTCCTAGATCCCGAAGCCTCCCTCTTCCCAACACCCTTCCCTCCCTGGCAGCCTATCTCTCCCTCTCTGCTGGCTCCCTCCCATCAGCTGCAGCTGAAATGCAGCAGAGAGCGCCCCGACATGGAGTCAGGAGGCTGGGAATCAGATCTGGCCCTGTCACTTACCAAATGCCTGACTCTAGGCAAGGTCAACCACATGGCTGAGCCTCGGTTTCCTTACCTGGAAATTGGGGTTCCAAAGGTGATAAACAGCTATTTCTCTCCAGTCTGTTTTCCAGCTGCTCCCCATCTTGTGATCTCCGCTCTGTCCAGACCTGTTTCCTGTCCGTGGATTATTTAACAAATTCATTCAATAGATAGGCTGGGCACAGAGCACAGTCCTGTGAGAAACTCCACATAGGCCCTGCTATCAAGGAGTCTGCAGTCTGGTGGAGCAGGGAGACAGTAATCAGGCAATTACAAGACAGTGTCCTGACAACTGTGAGGCCAGAAGTCAAGAGTGCTGGGCAATGTGAGGAAAGTCATCTAGCTCAGGCTTGGGAGGCCTGCAAAGACTTCCCAGAGGGAAAAGCTTGCACCAAGATTAGGGGACATGAACATGGTTTGGTTTGGTTGGACCATAGAGTGTGTTCATGAATGTGTGCATGCGTGCATATGTTTGTGTGTGCACACTTGCATTTGGAGTAGGAGAGAACAAAAAGGTGAGCTTGGAGAAGGGGCCATGGATTGGCTCATGCAGAGCAGATGGGCCAAACAGGACTCAGGTGTTATAGAGAGCAGTAGGTACCCATTGGAGGGATTTTAAGCAGGGAAGAGACATGGTCATTAAAACTCCCATCCTCACATACTGGGAAGTGTACGTGTCACCTGGCACCACCATTGTAAAGAACCACTTGGCAATGCCTAGAAAAATTGAAGATCTGTGTATTCTTGACCCGGAAACTCCATTTCTTGGTTTCTACCCAAAGAGACATGTGTAAGGATACTCACCTCAGTACCATTTGTAGTAGTGAAAAAGTAGAAATGACCTAACCAGGCATCTCGAGGGGAACAGTTCTGTAAACTTCAGGTCAGGTATACATTGCAATACTACATGATGGTTAAGTGAATGAACTATATCTCCATCTATCAAAGACAAATCTGAAAAACAATGAGCAGTAGTGGGGGAAAGGGCAACTTGCTAAGGGATATGAACTTTATGTATATGTATAATACCAAATACCACGTGGTTTGTGGATCATCAGTAGAAAAGGTAGAAAAACACACTTGGGAATAAATCACTTCAACTTTAGGATGTTTGTGGAAGGAGGGCTAAGTGATAAGGTAGGAATTTAGATATAATTATGTTATATTTCTGTAAAAGACAGAGAGAGCTGAAGCAAATATGGTGATATGTTAATATCTATGGAATCAAAATGGTAGGGATCTTGGTGGCTCTTGCATTATTTGCTATACTTTTTGATATGTTTGAAGTATTTTGCAATTGAATTTAAAATGGATTGGTGGATAACAAGACGAGGAGGAGACAGATCTGCTGGGGAGGCATTGGCCTGGTGAGGGGAGGTGTGACCTGGAGCAGAGGAGGGCCCAGTAGAGAGGATATAAATTAATGATACTCAGGTGGTAGGATCAACACAACTTTCCTCCTGCTGTGATGTCTTCCTTTCTTTTCTCTTCTCTCAGGTTCCTAATCAGAGTTCCACCTCCAAGGAGGCTTCCCCAACTAGTCCAGTCCTCTGAGATCCTTCTTTTCTCACATCCTATAGCCCTCACAATATCAGCCACTCTTGGAGTCATTTCATGCAAGGATGCCTGAACTTGTGGTGTCTGTATGTCTCATCTCTTCAATAAAACTGTATCAGGAATCCTCGCTCAGGCTCTTGGTGGGTGTCCCTCCGGGCATGTCAATTGTATCCCGGTGTCGCACATCATGCCAGACTCGTGATTGGTACAGGAGAAATTCTAGTTGAATGAATAAATAGATAAGTGGATGACTAAAGGAGTTCCAGAAAGAATTATTGAGGAAATGCAAAGGCAATGTGGCAGCCCTGAATTTGAAACATAACTTTGCTACTAGTAAGTAGTGACCGTGGGAAAGTCACTTCCCCCCCCTCTGAATCTGTTTTCCTAGTTATAAAGTGGAGGGAACACCCATTTTTCATGAGCAGTGCTTATGGATATAATATATTGCTTACACATACCTGTGGATATTACACATTATGGTTATATCTCTTTTATATCTCTAAGATGACTATTATTTTTTCATCAATCAATTTATGTTTCATAGATCTTTTATTGTTCCCAGCCCAGAAAGTGTGGCTTCTAATACCAGGTGACCCGGTCCCTTCTGCAGACAGCTGATGGAGCCTAACGTACCTATGACCCAAGCTGAGACTGTCTCTCCCAGCAATCTGGAATACAGAGACCTACTTAGTCCATTGACAGGCATTCATCAAACATTTGATGAACAGCCTATTCCAACCATGTCCTTGTACAGCGTATATTCTAATGTGCTATAATGCAAGATAAGTGTCTGGGAAGTTGGGGTTTGGAGTGGGAGGAGAAATAGGACACTGTCCCTCTCTCCTGCCCTGTCTCACAGCCCGCCTTGTAGAGCTTTTGTGGACAAGCCTTCTTTCTCTTACAAGGTCAAGGCTGACTTGTTCCTTCTTTCCCCGTTGCACTTCGCCTTGTGCCTGGCACTGAGAAGGTGTTCAGGCAACATGGGTTCAAATGAATTGTGTTGGATTGGAATGGAAATGAACCGGGACTCATGGGGGAAAGAGAAAGCAAGCTGGTTGAGTGCAAATGAAGCCAAATCATAGGAGGCATGATTTTTGTTTTGTTTTGTTTTGTTTATAGGAGGCATGTTTTAAGCAATTACAGATGTTTAACTTGTTGCAGAAAAGGCTTGTGGGAAACAAATAAGAAAAGGGATCTGGTGTTCTCTGTGGGTAGGAGTTACAGAGAAGCAGGTGTGGCTTCATACCAGGAAAATCTTCCTGTTGGAACTGCTCATAAATATATTGGGTCATCTTACAAGGTTCCCCTGTTTGGGGAGGTGTTCAAGCAGAGACTGGGTACCATTTAGCAGTCATTCAGGCACTGTATGTGGGGCTTGGACTAGATGAGCTGCAAAATTCCTTTCCACTGGGAGTGTCTAAGTCTATGCTTTTATTTGCTGGTGAAATTGTTAGTCGAAGTTCTAGTTATTAATGCACCATCTCACAGACCTTGGCCATGTGTTCTGAAATAAATGTCAGACAAAGAGCATCCAGGGGATAACTGTTATGATTTATAATTTCAGTTTTTATTATACAGTTTTATTAATGTTGGATAAAGTTTTAAGAAAAGCTTTTTTGCCTAAAAATATGTTAATGGGTTGCCTGTCAGCTTCAAAAGAAGAGAAATTGCTAACAAGGAAATTATGGAGTTACAGCGTTAATCTAGAAGTGGAAAGAAGAAGCAAAGTTCCAGCAAAGGGTATGACGTGCTCAGCCCAAAGTCACCAAGAGGACAAATCATGATGAAGACCAGGCCAGCTTGCAGGACCCAGTGGGACTGTATTGTCTGTGAGCTACCAGCTGACTGAAGAGGGATAGGCAATTTTCCAAAATTACATATGGAATACGAATTCCCCCTGCCCCGTAACAATGCCTCCACTGGCCCCCTTCCAATGCAATCCTCTTGTTACCATAATAATCTACTCCTTGAATAAGCAGGGCCATTCTCAGAAGAGGCAGAAAGGAGAAAGCTGGTGAGGCTTTTGGGGGCTCCATCCTACTCTTATCTTCTTCTTGGCCTTTTTGGCATCTTGGTGCTTACCAAGTAGCCATGCTCAAGTTGACCCACTATCAAGCATGCATGGAAATCCATTCACCCAGCTTTCAGGATCTGCACATCGAAGTCAGGGAAGCACCTGCATGGCAAGCAGGTATGACAAAGGATTCTATCACTAGACAAATACCTATGACTGTGGTTCTTAACTTTGGCTGTGGGAACTTCTAACACCCAGAGCCTCATTCTAAAAACATTAAAATTTCAATCTCTGGGGGTTTGACACAGACATTAGCATTTCTACCTTTTAAAAATTAGATATACTTTACATACCTCTGAAATGCCTAGAGCTTAACTCCACATCTTAATGTGTGTTTTTTGTTTTGTTTTTTGTTGTTGTTTTTTAATGCACACACCCATGTAGCATACACCCTTATCAAGATATGGAACATTTCCATCATCTCAGCAAGCTCCCTCCTGCCCCTCCTGATCAATGCCATCCTCAGACCTCAGACCTCAAGATGCCACCATTGTTCTGATGTTTTCTACCTTAAATCAGTCTTGTTTGTTCTAGACTTGCATATAAATAGAAGCACACAGTATGCACTCTTTTGTGTTTGGCTTCTTTTACTTAGCATACTATTTTTGAGATTAATCCATGTTTTGTTTGTATCAGTAATCCATTCCTTTTTCATTGCTTAGTTCTATTTCACTTTATGGATGTATTCAATGTATTTCTGCATTCAGCAGTTGATTTTGGTTGCTCTCAGTTTGTGATAACTCTGAATAAAGCCTTTATAAGTATCCATATGCTAGATTTTGTGAGGAGATATGTTTTTATTTCGCTTGGTTAAATACCCAGGAGTGAGATTACTGGGTTATTTCATCAATATTTCACAGCTTCTTAAGTGATTCTAAGGTAATCCCAATGAAAATGCAGAACCCCTCAAGGGGGAGTGGTTCTGAACAAAGTCATGAAGGATGTTGATAAAGGAGCTCTACTCTAAAATAGCTCTAACCTGGGAGACATAAAGGAACAAAACACAAGGTAGGTCAGTGAGTCAAGATTAATCTATCTACTTTCTGCCCTTTAAAATGATCAGCTATGACAGTTTACTCTTACTCTGTTTGAGGGGTCCCTTTAAGATTTTCCTAACATCTAAATTGCAGAAACCAAAGTGATATATGCTCAAAAAGAATTCCTGATTCACTAAAGCCATTAGGGTGTAGGAAATTAGATCAGCTCTTGGTTAAATCTTGTCCGTTATCATGTTCCAAGCCCAGAGGATATAAAGAAGAATAATGTGTTATTTCCATCCCAAAGTGGCTCCCAATCTAGTTGAAATCCCAGTATATATGGAGCTAAATGAAAAACATTTCAGACTGTGATACATCCAGGGGGAGGCAGAGATAGAGTCAAAGTGCTTTTAGGAGCATGGCTGTTTCTAACTTTGGGTCACGAAGGAATAGCTTTTGAGTTGGGTCTCATTGCGGATAAGAAGGGTGAAGAAGATTGGGGGTGTGGGGGTGAAGAAGGGAAGGGTATTCTAAGCAAAAAGAACATATGCAAGGGAGAATAAGTGGAACATTAGGGAAAATTTGGGAAGTTCCATGTAGAAAGATAAGGAGGGGAAGTTTATAGAACAGCAGAAATGAAATGCTTTCACCCTCCCCATCAGGTGAGATAAAACAAATTTAGGAAATAAAAATAACTTCTAAATAGTTCCCACCGATTTTTAATGAATGTCAGCTTATTTGGGGCTAGAGTAGGTCCTTCGCAGAAGTTGAACAGAGGTCTGTCACTATAGTGAGGGAAGTCCAAACAGCATGCAGGGAGCCGGGGACGCCTGACCACGTGAATCATCTGAAGAATGTCACCTCACTAGAGTTATATCTTACACTTTAGCATAAAACTGTGGAGAAGGATCTTTCCAAATGGATGGTGATCATTCTCATGGTCTCACATATATACAGGCACGGCAGAAAGGCCAGACCACTGAGTGGACTGGGAAGCTTAAGGATCTAAGACACTCGGCCAAATGTGTTTTAGAAATCTATCTTCCCAGCAGCCAGAAAGCATGAGTCTGAGGCTGCTATTTATTTGCTGCACATTGTGCCCTTGAGAAAGTTCTTTACTTCCTCAGTTCCCCCATCTAGGAGATGAGCACATTAGTGCTTGCTGACCCTGCTGTCTCATGGGGTGGTTAGGAAAGACCTAATGACCTACTTTGTGTGAAAAAGCCTTGATGGTTTAGAGCACTGACTGTGATGCAAAGGGTTATTATTACTAATAATAAACAAGAAGAATGTGTAACAATGACCAGAACTTCCTGTTGAGACAACAGCTTCACAAAACCATTAAGAAAGATAGGATGTTTGGTCAATTCCACAATGAGAGTTATGTGCTGGTATTGTTTCAACAGTCTCCAAGGAATAAAGGATTTGGTAGCAAGAAAGAATGAGCCAATTTATCCTAAGGATTTTTGTTCTTTTTACCATCAGCTCAATAGTTTTTGTGCTAACCCTGCCATGATGGATGAGAAATGGGTATTATTCGATTGATTTTTTTTCCTTAAAAGAATTTATCTTTCCATATGTTAATACTCATATAATTCAGGTCTGTGAACAGGCCCCTCCTCCAAGGCAGCCCCAGGCACAATGCTGGGCCCCGGAAAAACAACTATTTCCTCCGAGACCTCAAAAGTTTGTCTCTTCTACTTGCTAAGAAAAGAGGGAAATGCGTGCCTGCCACCAAACCAGTCTCTCAGAAGCCCTTCATTCCCCTTCTATCAGCTCAGGACAAGAGGCTTTCATGTGGTACCAGTTGGCATTTATAAATTTGTGTGGGCAAAGCCCTCTGGGGAGGGGGGGAAGGTACACACTTAATGCAACAGAAGGATTCTTTCTTGTTGGTCTAATGATGCCTTTGGTGGTTCTGATGACATTTAGGCTGCTATTTTCATTTCATGTCATCACACACAGTAGCCGACTGGCCTTCCCCATATCCTGCCACAAAGAACCTGTGGGTTCTGGTCCCAGATGGTGATCCAAAGCCTTGCATTGAACTAAAATAATTTCCACTAAAATAATCAAACAATTATAATAATAGGGAGACACTGCATCACCACCAGAAACTTGGAAAGGGTTCCTTCCCTCTTTGGCCAGAACTTCACAGCGCTGTCCAAATTTTAATGTGCACACGAATCATAGGACATCATGTTAAGACATGGATGCTGATTTAGTAGGTCTGGGATGGAGCCCAAGAACTTGCATTTCTAACAAACTCTCAGGTGATGCTGATACTGTGGGCCCCTGGACCACACTGAGGAGCAAGAAATCTGAAGACAAATGTGAGCAATTCTCAGAACTCTAAGGAAATGGTTAAAGAGATAAAAATGGTGAAAGAAAAGTTGAAGAGCAAGCCAAGAGCTATAATGGAGCTTCTACATATAGAAAAAGAGAACAGAGGAGATAGAGAAAAAAATTGCATGTATGTTTCTTGAAACTTTAGAAAGACTTATGAGTTTAATTTATCATATCTGTATAGAAAAACAGAAATACCACAGAATTTAAATAGATGAGAAAAATAATTTGAGAAAATTCAACATTCCATCATCCTCATCATCATCCCCATCAAGAGAAAGAAGGCTATATTCTATAATTTGAGAAAATTCAACATTCCATCATCCTCATCATCCTCATCATCCTCACCATCATCCCCATCAAGAGAAAGAAGACTATATTCTACAAGTGACAAATGTACTCATGTAAAATGAACTCCAGTAGGACACTTCATGAAATACTAGAGCCATTCCCATTCTCTTCCGTAATGTTCTCCTCTCCTCTGCTCTCCTCTCCTCTGTTCCAAAGGAGGTCCACTCCCATCAGTGTTATTAACACTGTTTTGCAAATTCTAATTCAGATAGTTAAATACAAAAAAAAAATGAAATTGGGGTGATATGAGTGAGGGTTATGTTCAGTTTCATGTAATCATGGCTTAAACGAAACACACATGTCTTCCACTTGCACCTAAGTAGGAGAGAGCAGACCAGGCTGGCGTAGCGACAGTTCAGGACTCCAGAGACCCAGGCCTTTCCGGTTCTCTGTGCAGGCAACACAGAGAGGGCTCTCATGCTGTCGTTCTACTGTGCCTGTCACACGTATTTGATGTCTCAGATCTCATGAATATTTAGTGCTTCCTTGGTCCTTCCATCCCTTCCCACCTATGTTCAGCCCACATATGCTCTACTAAAGTTATCTGTAATGTGTCCCACAGCTACTTGCTTTTATTGTTCTCTAAGGCAGAATTTAAAATTTTAAATAATACAACTATACATAGTACATAAAATAATAACATCACCTTTACAAATAAAGCTAAACTAGAAAAAATAAACGTGATAGCAACTAGAAAATTTTAAAAATGAGTGATAATATAAACTTAAATGAAAGAATATTAAAGTACATCATAAAGGGGCAAGAAATTTTCAGTATGCTAGCAGCTGAAGAAAAAAAACATGGCCTGGCTGGTGTGGCTCAGTGGTTGAGCATCGACCTATGAACCAGGAGGTCATGGTTCAAATACTGGTGGGGGCACATGCCCGAGTTGCAGGCTCAATCCCCAGTAGGGGGTGTGCAGGAGTCAGCCAATCAATGATTCTCTCTAATCATTGATGTTTCTACTCTCTGTCCCTTTCCCTTCCTCTGTGAAATAATTATTTTTAAAATGTTTTTAAAGAAAAGACACATGGATTAATGCAGAAAGAAAGTTCAGAAATAGTCCCAACCATGCATAAAAAGTAGTAAATTCATGGACACAGACAGTGGTATGAAGGCCTGGGGCAGAGGGCTGGGGCGGGCTGGAGGAGGACCCAAGGGGGAAAAAAGGGGACATCTGTAATACTTCCAACAATGAAGATAAAATGTTAAAAAGTAGTAAATTATAATGCTATTGTTTCTAAATCAATGAGAAAAAGATGTGGTGGTGCAATTTGCTAATCACATGGAAAAAATAATATAGATGCCTACCTCATACCATTCACAAATTTCCAGATTAATTAAAGCTATAAGTGTAAAAATGAAACCATGAAAATATGACAAGAAAATATGCGTGTATATTTAAATAATCTTGGTCTGGGAAAAGAGTTTAAACCCTGCCAGCAAAGATGGAACAAAAAATAAAAATATCAATTAATTTTAATTTTAAATGTTTGTATAGTGCTTTTAAAAGGCCAAAATTTAACTGGAATAATGAAATAAAGAGGATCTGGAATAGAGCTAACTAGACTAATCTAGCCCTTCACTAGGTCAACTAAGAGGGGTTGGTAGATCACACCGAACTCACACTAACTATACTTTTTCTGTATGCTAGCTGAGAGTTGATACAAATATATAATTTTTAATTGTTCAAAAGTGTATAGTCGACATGGATGAACCTTGAAAATATTACGATAATTGAAATAAGTCAGACTGATAAGCCATATGGTTTATGAGTTCTTTATTATGGAAATCCCACAGCAATTGTAACAAGCAAATGCATAGAGACAGATTAGTGATTGGTGGGGACTGAAGGGAGAGGAGAATGGGGAATGACTGCTAATGTGTACAAGATTTCATTTGGGGGTAATAAAAATATTTTGGAATTAAACAGTGCTGATGGTTGCATAACTGTTAATATAATAAAACCATTGAATTGTACACTTTAACAAGGCAAATTTTACAGTATGTGACATATCTCAATTTTTTTAAAAAATAGTATATGTTGAAATTTACTATCAAGAGCGGGTTCAGTTCTTCTAAACTGACCCTGTTGTTGTTGCTATAACATAGTTAAAAGAGCTCCCATCAGACATGATGCCTGAGGAAGACTTACTCATGGGATCTTTGCCTCCTGATGGCCAGGGTAGACTAGCCAAGGCCATGCCTCTTCACTGAATGATGCAGACCTCTCCCATTTGGATGAGCCACCTATACACCCACTACCAGTGTAGAGCTTGCCATGCAACCTCCCAACAGCTCCAAAAAAGTCTGGTTGTAGTTTACAGATTTGAGTAAGCATGTGCTGAACCTTTAGTGGGTGGATTTGGCCATCCCATCTGTGGTTTTAGACCATTTCTAAATTTTTGGTTCCTAAACCATGGCCTTGAACTCAGGAGGACTGGGATCCTCTCCCAGAAGTCCATCAACATCCCTTTCCAGCAACTCTGTGTCAGTGGGCCTTTTGTCAATCTGATATCATGCAACTTACAGATATGACTTATCAGAACTGGAATTAACTTTAGAGTTTAATCAGTCCAAGCACCCTGACTTCCACCTCCTACAATCACTATTCAATGGATGGGGTCCAGAGAGGAGAAGGAGCCATCCTTAGATCACCCAACAAATAAGTGAGGAAATAGAAGTCAATTAAATTTCTCTGTCTCAGTCCCAAAAGCACATGGGCTGTATCTCCAATTATTCATGTTGCAATATTGGCCTTACTGCACTTCCAATGTAATAGTCTCTCTCCCACACAGTGAAAAGCAAATGGAATGGTGCAAGACCAGCATCAGGACAAGGGTCTTAAATGTTAGCAATTCGAAAGGCATGCTCAGGGCAGGCCCCTCAGGCAGACTGCTGGGAATAAGTATCTTCTCCAAGTTCCCTAAAACTAGGTAAACAGCTTTGTTTATAGCTGCAGGTGGCATTAATAAGAGGGACTATCTATCTAAAAGGCAAATTTTATAGTCTCATAAAATACTGTAGCAAAAAGGAGCAATTTTCTTCCTTATTTCCCCTGTAAATGAAGCAGTTTCTGTTGTGATATCAGATGCCCTTTCATTTATGTATTTTTTTTTCAACCAACACTTTCTAAACATCAACAATGTTGCTGGCCCTGTGTCAGACACTGGGACATGAACATGGGTCAGGCATAAACCCAAGTTCTAGCAGCTCCCAGTCTATTGTGAGACACTCCAATACAACCAGCCCTGATGGAAAGGGAAGGCAAGAAAGTCTGTACAGAACACCTTGGAGGCACAGGCAAGGTCGTGATTCTGGTTTGGAGGTCAGGGAAGCCTTCAGAACGGGGATGACATTAAGCTGCACCGGGAACATTTTCAGGTGGCAGAGGAGGAGAGAAAGCTTTTCTGACATAAGGAACAAGTAAGCAAAGGCCCAAATCATGAAGGTGCATGGTGTTTCTGGGAAAGGGAAGAGACTGAGTTTCTGGAACATGGTGCCTGGAGCTGTGTTAGGTTGGCCTGTTCCCACTGAGTCTCCATCCCTAAATTATGGATTTCTTGGGGTCAAGCCAGGGACTGTGCATTATCCCCTTTTAAATTTTCAGCACCTGGCCCAGTGCCCAGAACCTCATCAGAACTCGGCAAAATTTTTCCAAGTGAATGAATGAGTGCAAAGAAGAGTTCACGTGTGTTAGGCACTAACTATACAGCAGGCATTGTACCGAGTGCTTTATGCACATCAAATAATGTAAAGCCCACATAAACCGTATGAATTTGGTGTTCTTATTCTCATTCTTATTCCCTTTTAACAGAAGAAATGATTAGGTACAGAGAGGCTTGAAGTCACTTGTCCAAGGTCACTACTCAGACAGTAAGAGCCTATCTGGTCTTCAAACCCAGAACGGAGCCAGAAGTATTCTCTGTGTGACTGCTTTCTGTCTCCCCAGGGGCCAGGTCTGTTCTTAATCCCTGGAGTTTATTCTCTGAAATGCCTTTCTCTCACGGCAGTGGGAATGAATAGTAAGAGGAGGAGGCAGGAGGCAGGTGGTGAAGGGTTTCTCCTACCAGACTTGAGATCCTGGACTCCATCTTAGAGATATTAGAAGGCTTAACAGAAGCCAACAAATGTCCTGGGTCCTTTCAATATTTTGTAGGGAAATGAGCTGTGTGTGGACTTAGCAGCCAGGCCAGATATTCAAGAAGTGATGCATGGGGCAAAAGTCCTAGTGGGTTAAGGCTTTCTCTGTGTGATAGTCTTAAACATCTGGATCTTTTCTACGCTCTAAATTTGGGACGACTGGAATCCACTTCTTCCTGATCAAGATAAGTCCTCGGCCGAGAACCCAGGCAATTGTGTTAGGTCATTTGATTGCCTTCCTCTTGGAAACCTTGAGCCAACCATGGGGAAATGCTCAGGGCAAGGCAAAGAATAAAGGTCAATGCCATGTCGCATCCTGATGACTTTTACAGACCCAGGAGCCACAGGAGAAATCAGTTCCAGTCAAAGGAGTTGTAAAATGTTTCCAAAGTGGAGCCAATATTTTATGATTCTTCAGGTCATGGAAAAATATACACTAAGAACATGAAAACAACCCAAAGTGTCTCCAGCAGCACGGAATTTACTTCTCATTGTTGTCTAAATAAAACTAGGCCAATTCAGTCACAGGGCTGTGTTCCTTAATCCATCACTAAATGACCTGTTATGAGTATACCTGGGAAAAATATGATTACAAGTTATTCCTACTTTTCTTGGCTGCCCACAGTTTTGTTATTAACCATGCTTTCTTTTTCAAAGCTTTTTTTTTCCTGAATATAAAAATAATACATATTCATTGTCGAAATTTTGGGAAATAAAGAGATAAAAAAGTAAAAATCACTACAATCCATCATTAACAAGTTTTTTTTAACAAAAATTTAGATCATGTTGTATACATAATCTTATATTCTCTTTCATTTAGCATTTATCAGTAGCCTAATCCTATATACCCAATATTCTTCAAACATGTCACTTTTATCAGTTATATTAGACTGCTCAGAGTGGCTGTGCCATAATTAAAGTAACTGATCACCAGATTGGACACTCAGGTTGTTTCCAGTCTTCTGATTTTATAATGAATGTGTGAAATGTCCTGGTAGAAATATCTTTGCCCCACTCTCTACAGGTTTCTTTAGGAAGTAAAATTTCTAAACCAAGAGGTGTGCAAAACTTAAGTTTATTGATAGATATTGCCAAATGGCCTTGCATTTGTTCAATAAATATTACTCGGATGCCCAGATGCCAAGCGTGGCTCTGAGCACTGGGATATCACAGTGAATGAGACAAACTTTGTACCTGGGGAGTTATATTCTAATAATGGTACCAATTTGTCTTCCCACCAGCCGTGCCTGGCTCCTCACCCCCTTGCCAGTGTGATAATCTTTTAAGAATAAACTTAGAGTAACCCACTAGTCAAAAAATGTTCTTTCAACTATTGTCTTAATGTATTAATTTTTATTAATATACTTTCCTATAAATGTAGCAATCATCTCTATTTATGTGTGTGAATTGTCTTCTCACATTCTTTTTTTTTTTTTTTGTATTAAGATGTTTGCCTCTTTTTACTGGCAAAAGCTTTGATTATGTTCTAGACCAGGGGTGGGCAACCTTTTTGTGAGTGTGTGCCAAAACCAGCAAAATCTCTGACTCAAAATTCTCCTGCGTGCCAACCCTAATTTTTTGAGAACATGTTACACCTATTTGATATCTCTTAAGGTGCACGTATGTGAAGAACTTTGAAGAAATAATAAAATTTATTCGAGCGACAAAAACACAGTATATGATGATGAAAAATACATTTATTTTTTAATGTATACATGTTATGTAAAATTATTTATTTATCTAAGATGCACCTACACTGAATTTATCTGAAAAATAAAAAAGTCGATATTAAGAAAAAAATTGTAAATGGAAGATTATAAGAGAGGGTTTCACGTGCCAGCAAAAGTTACTGGTGTGCCATGTTTGGCATGCATGCCAGGGGTTGCCCACCCCTGTTCTAGACAGTAACTTTCTGCCTGCCATATTTTACACATATTGTTCATTTGCATTCTGGATATTTATGGTGCTTTCTAACTTTTCATTTGGCAAATCTTGAGCACATACCAGGCATGGGAATGGAGCAGTGGACAGAAACAGACATGGCCCCTCATGGAACTGGCAGCCCCACGGGGCAAACGACTTGCTTTATAAAAATAAGGCAAAGAAGTGAAGGATAGCATACAAGGAGGATTCCTCTGGTGGCTGAAGGCATGGCAAATGACTTAGGGAGATCTCTGAGAAGCAGAGGCTGATGAGGAAATATCCAGGGAATGCTCTTCAGGAAAAACCTACAAGGAGTGAGGGAAGCCGAAAGGGAGGGGAAAGGGCCTATTGTGAATGCTCTCTCCTGTACAGTTCAACTCAGTCCTGACCCACAGCTGACTCGGGAGCACAAATTGAACAGCAGATCTTCTCGCTTTGAGGTGAAGGTGGGGAGCCCTTTGTGAACTACCCACCAAGTCATCCTTGGTTATGAGATGTTCTGGAGGGTGGGGGGAGGTAGCCTTCCTGGCAGGTGGCTCCCCAGAAGAGGCAGCTGTGAACATCAGTGGTCAAGGCTGCTGCATCTGGAGATGGGTGCAGAAGCCTGGTGAAGGGCAGCTGGGCGGGGCACCGATGGTGTGTCCTACACATGTCCAAGAACCAGAGAGGCAGTGTGGCAGGAGGGTGTTGGCAGAGCTATACAATCAGCTTGGCAGTCAGCAGAGGTCAGTTTGGCTTCGGTGTGGAGATTGGGTACATGGACAGGGCAGAGATGGACTGCAGGGGTCTAGGAATGATTGAGTAAGGTTAGGGCATGCAAAATACAGTCCCCCACCTTGAGGAGTCCTCGTGCCCATGATTAACATACCAAAGGCTCTGAGAAACCCTATAATGTAGAATCTTGATTGACTTTGTTCCAATCCACATTTCCCAAGAAATCACAGAGGAACAGAAAGGAAAGCATGACAATATAAAGGGTCAAATCCAGGTGAGAGACAAAGGCCTGGACTATGGTGATCCAGAACTGCAGAGAATTGGGTGGATTGAAAACATATTCAGGAATTTAAAACCACAGGACTTAATTGAAGATTGGATATGGAACAAGAGAGAGGAAAATGTCAAGGACGACTGACTCCTGGGTTTCTAATTTGAGCTTCTAGGTGGTGGCGCATCATTCTTGGAGAAAGTTCAGGTCTGTCATCAAGTGGGATGTTGGATGGGTGGGCAGGGAGAGAGGACCATGCATTGGCAAAAAAATGTTACCCTTAGAAAAGCATTATGCTAAGCGAAATAAGCCAGTCAGATAAAGATAAATATCACTCA
The DNA here is from genome assembly GCF_000412655.1 of Myotis brandtii. Lineage (NCBI taxonomy): Eukaryota > Metazoa > Chordata > Mammalia > Chiroptera > Vespertilionidae > Myotis > Myotis brandtii. The sequence goes on along the minus strand of NW_005362270.1, from coordinate 1,179,252 downwards.
TTTGTGGAATATAATGAACAACATAAACTGATAAACAAAAATAGAACCAGAGTCATAGAAGCATCAAAGAGACTGTCCAATCTATGAGGGAAGGTGGGTGATGAGGGGGTAATAGATTAACCAAAGGACTTGTATGCACGCATATGAGCATAACCAAGCTGAGGGCATGTGTTGGGGGGTAGGGGCAGCCAGGGAGAGGTCAATGGGGGAAAAAGGAGACTTATGTAATACTTCAAACAATAAAGAATTTATATTTAAAAATAATAATGAATAAAAAAATAATAAAAATAAAAAATGTTACTCTTAGATATTTTAATTTAATAAATGCCAGCAAAATGTGAACCCATGAGGAAAGCCCTGGATTATAGACTTGGGTTCTAGACCCATCTCTACCAATAAGTGATTCTAGAACCGTGAGCAGATCCCTTTATTTCACTGAGCCTCAGTTTCCCCTCCTGAAAAATGGAGATAAGTCCTATTCTAACTACCTCACACTGTTGTCATTTTGATCAAATAAAATAAAAATGTGTCCAATTGTAGAACTTAACACAAATACAGGAGTATTGTTATGATTATCACTAGCAGTCATTAGAGGTTGTCTCTGCCATAATGCCCTAAGGAATTAGGTCAGACAAGATATGAGGTCAACAGACTCAGGCACATACCTTTGTGACATGGCTATGTTATAAAGCCACTTACACAGATTTACTTATAATCATCCCAACAACATTTTTTTCAGGCAGAAAACTTTTTTTTTTCTCTGTCACTAATGTCTCTCCCACTGCTCACTCTTACTCAACCAGAGTCAACCCCACCCCCATCAAAACCTGATCTCAAGAAATCATCCACTGATTGGAATTAAAGAAAAAGTGCCAATAAAGCCTGAAGGGTTTTCTTCCCAGGGTCCCTTTGCTTGTCCCTCTTGGGCAGAGAATTAAATCCTTTGCCAAAGGCAGGGATTCCTAAGGCTAGAATTGGGGAACAGGGAGCACATTCAAAGAGGTATCGAGGGTGAAATAAGCCCGTCACAAGAAGACAAAGACTGCATGATAGATAGAGACAGGAAGAAGAATGGCAGTTGTCGGAGGTTGGAGGTGGGGATAATGGAGAGTTAGTTTTTAATGGGGACGGAGTTTCTATTTTTCAAGATGAGAAGAGATTCGGAGACGGGTGGTGGTGATGTTTGCACAACAACATGAATGTACTTAAAACCATATACACTTTAAATGGTTAAGATGGTAAGTTGTATGTGTATTTCACAGTAATAATAAGAAGGTATTGAAAAAGTTTAGGGTCACATCATTATAAATTTGCAAAACCTATGCAACGTACAACACGAAGAGTGAAGGCTAATGTAAACCCCTGACTTTGGTGATGATGATGTGTGTCGATTGTGTTCATCAGCTGTAACAGATGTACCGCTCTGGTGCCTCTCCAGTGCGAGATAGGCAGGGAGGCTGTGCATGTGCAGGGCAGGAGGTCCATGGGAGATCTCTAAGCCTTCCACTCAATTTTTCTGTGAACCTAAAACTTCAAAGAAAAAGAAGGAGGAGAAGAAAAAGAAGAAGGAGGAAGATGTATTGAGGTTTGTGATGCTTGTCCTGGAGCTCAGGGACTTACCCTGCAGAGGGAGCCTTCTACTACACACACATACATGCACACGCGCACACACATGTACATGCACAGCTCTGCACAGCCTTCTCCAGTCAGCTAAGCAAGAGAGCCAGTCCTCATCACTTGGGTACATTCAGGGTTCACTCTGGAGCTTTAATATTCAAAGGAATCTTTGTTCTCATTGTGGAGCCATTTCTCATCCCATTTAGCTCGTACATAAGACATACTTTGGATCTGATCTATGGGGGGGGGAGCATTACCCATTTTACTCATTTCAAATAAACTAAAAATAACTATTCTACCCATTTCCTGGAGCCCATAAAGACTATTTGGAAAGAACAGAGGAAAGAAAGATATAAAATGAAAAGAAAGACGTACAGAAGCTTGGCTTCAAAACCTGGCTCTGCCCCTCATCTGCTGTGCGACCCTGGACAAGTTCCTGCCCCTCTCTGGCCCTCAGGCACCTCATCTACCAATTGGGATATTTGCATTGGAACCTCTGGCCTTTGAGATCCCTTCAACTCGGACACCCTACTTTTCTGTGAGAAGTAAGACAAGAAGTTGAGATGCCTTATTTTGCTACCCAGCCAGTAGATGAATCATTATTATTCAGAAACTTTTCCAAGTTAATTTTGATGTGATCCATGTGGTAAGAAGTAGCTGATGTCATCCTTCCTCTCTTTCCTGTTCTAGTGTCTACAAATAGTCATTAATGTTCAGTCTCCACTTCCCCAGTTCCTGCTAACTGCTCTGCAGCCTAGTTTCTGACTCCCCAATCCTCAGGAATTCTTCTTGGTCAAAGTCACCATAACCTCCGTGGCCAAATCACAGATACATCTCAGTCCTTTGTTTCCTCCCTCGCCTCTCAAGAACATTTCAACATAGGTGACTGCCCTGTCTTCCTTGAGGCACGCCCCTCCCTGGGGGTGAGAGAGACAGTGAGGTTGCCTTCCCAGAGTCCTGATTGTCAATGCCAGGATTTGTACTTACAATATTGGTGCCAAAGCCTTGGGCCTTGATGCTATAGGTACCACATCGTGATTTGAAGCGATTTGCCTTCCTGTTGCCATTATTTTATCACTCAATTCTGGATTCTCTGGGTGATTCATTCATTCACTCATTCATCAATTACTCGTCAAAAGCCAACTATTTGCCATGCACTCTACTGGCAATGGGCATGTAGCAAGACCAGCATGACCCCATTATAAATGCACTCCCAGCATTTATAGCTCATGGAAGAGGCAGGTATTAAGCAGGTAAATACAAGATACGTTTGGCATGACCCCATTATAAATGCACTCCCAGCATTTATAGGTCATGGAAGAGGCAGGCATTAAGCAGGTAAATACAAGATACATTTGTTTGTTTATAAATATATTTTTATTGATTGCAAGAGGAAGTGAGAGGGAGAGAGATATAGAAGCTTGGGGTCCAGTTGAGCCCTAGAGAGATAGAAACATCAATGATGGAGAGAATCATTGATTGGCTGCCTCCTGCACACACGCTACTGGGGATTCAGCCCACAACGCAGGCATGTGCCCTGACATAGGTCAACACTCAAACACTCAAACACAGAGCCACACCAGCTGGGCAAGATGCGTTTATAAATACAAACATGATGTGTTCTCTGAAGAAAAGTACCAGGTGAAAGAGGGGCCCCACAGGATGTCAGCAAATGCCACTTGAGGAGTGTAATGTTGACACTAAATCTGAAAGATGGGAAGGAACCAGCAGAAGTGAGTGAGAGGGTTGGAACCCTCCAGGCCCAAGAAACACCCCAAGGAACCTGGGTGTGGGGGCAGTATCTTGAAAGGGGGACCCAGGGTCCTTGGTATCGTCATGAACCAACAGCACCCTGCTTTTACCTAGATCAAGGTTTTTGGAGTGGCTCTGGGGAAGCAGATGGAGACTCCGGAGGAGCTAAGCCCCCACTCCTACCCCCAGTCACCCCTTGGCACCGCCACTGGGGCCAAGGCCAAAGGAGGCCATAGCTGTTCCATTTAAGGGCCTGAAAGGGGCCAGAGTGAGTGAGAGGGCAGAGCAATTGGAGGAGGGGGTGTCAGGAGGGGCTGGACCCTACCAGGACCCAGTGGACACCTCATCCACTGCTTTAGAAAAAATACTCTGCTGATCTGCGGAAACTTGGGGAAGGGCAGGGAAGAAGGTAACTCATGAAGGCTGACCCTGCTTGTTTTCAACAGACATAGAATATTCTGTCACTGAGAAAGGACTAAAACCCTTTTCTTCAGCTTCCCTGTGGAGGGTGGGCAGGCACTACCTGTCATCACGCAGCCCACAGGGCCTTCAGAGATGACCTGGTCCTGCTTCCTCAGTCACAGATGAGGAAACCAAGGCTGTGAGGTGAGGGACCTCCCAGGCCAGACCATGTGACCAGTAAGGGGCACAGTTAGGACTTAAACCTCATCTGCTTGTCTCCAAAGTCCACGCCTTGTCCACACATCACGCTTGGATGCCACCTGGGCCACCTGCAGCTTTCCAAGGGCTGGAACCCCAACCTTAGAGGCCTATCTGTGCCCGCTCCCCTGCCAAGCTGTCTCTTTTCTGCCACAGAAGAGAAAGTGTCTCCTTAATAAATGTCATGAGCAGACTGCTGTGAACAAAACAATGTCCCTGTGGCTGGGAGTGGCCCAAGGCCATGTGAGGAAAGCTTGCCTTCCGAGGACCAGCTGGAGCATTCGCTGGCGGCCCCTCTCCCAGGAACATTAGCTCAGGATTGAGCGTTGGGCAGGAACCCGTGGGAACAAGTCCTGTGCTCCCCTCTCTAGGGGCCGCCTCAGCCACTGACTTCGCTCTCAGCAAAATTCTTGCCGAACATCTGTATTGTTCATGGAACTGGCGCCGGGGCTGGCTGCCACAAGGGGCTCCAAGATAGTCCACCAATTCTGGGGCTGTCACCTCTGACCCCACAGAGACCGTGTCTCCCAAAGTCCACATTCTGACCTTGGAAATCTGGAGCAAGTTAGGGGGAATTTAGACAGATGTTGCTTTTTCCAGTTTCCTGTGGAAATTAAGTGAAACCAGGAGGCATCTCATTCAAGGAGATGAGATATGTGAGGAAAATGGAGAAGATAAATACAAGAGGTATTTGTTTGCAAAGCAGTTGTTCTTCCTTGCTCAGGACTCGTCAGAGGGGAGTTAACCTCTGGCAGGGCACTTGGCAACAAAGCAAGTCCTTGAGCCCCATCTTCCATCCCCCACCCCATCCATGACCCCCACCCTCACAGCAGTGAGCCTGGAGTTCCCCATACCTGGCTCCTTTGCACACTTGTGAGCCTTTGCACCAGCTGTTCCCTCTCCTTGAATGCCCTTCCCTACCTTTTTGGAGAACCTTTACTCAACCCTCATGGACCAAGTCAAACAATAGCCCTTGGACTTCCTCCCTCCTGCCTTCCCGAGCCAGGGCTGCTCTTCTGGGTTTACCCATCACCTATAAACACCTCCGCAGTGATCCTGTTACATGGACTTGAAGGGCCTCTACGCTTCTCCCTTTAAGGGTGTGACTGGATTTTGAGTGCATGGCTCCCCTCACCTGTCAGGACCACACCCGGAGCAAGGCAAGCTGGGATTGGTGGCCTTGCACTGAGTATATATGTACCAAGATGAAAGTTCTGTTTCTATGTAAAAGGAGGCAAATGAATTTTGGAAACAACCAGACACCTTTTCCAAAATAATAACTAACAGAAAACATTTTGGGTATTTTGGTTTTGTTTGTTGGTTGTTTTTGTTTTTATATATTTCAAAGCTCTAGCACCATCCCAACAATCCCGTGAGAAAGCTGAGGCCCCGGGAGGTGGAAATGTCTTTGGGGGGGACACTATGGGCAGTGAAGGAACAGGACAGAAACCCGAATCTGGGGTCTAACTGAGGATTTCAGTTTAAAACCTCCAAATACTAGAGGAAAAGGAAGCTGACCAGGCAGCTAGTTATAGGGAGAAGAAGTGGGGTCCAGTTGAGCCCTAACCCAGGGTATCTGCTGTGTTCTATATCTGTCCCCAAAGCCACACTCATCGAGGCTAACGCCCAGAACAAACGGTGAGGGCCGGCTTTCCCGGGCGGGACCGGCTGCCCTGGGAATGCTGTGTTCTGGGGTCAACCTTAATGGGAACACTGAGAAACTGAGACACGAAAGGATGTCGAGGCTGAGGCCGGCTGGGAAGGGTCTGGAGGCCCCGTCCGGTGAGGAAAGAACCACAGCTGAACACCGTGGAGACAGGCAAAATCTGGGGGATGTAATTCCCTCTCTCTCGCCTCGGTCACGGTGAGGACTCACCTTGACAGAAGGTGACAGAAGGGAGCGAGGCTGTCTGGGAGGGCAGAGGGCTCTGTGAGTGCCCCCCAGCGTGTGCCATGAACTCCAACTACACAAAACCCCCACTTGGCAAGCTGGGAGCAGACACCCCTCCCCTCCCTGAGTCTGGGGATCCCCCATTTGTCACACGCCACACCCAGTGCCTGGGATGGTTGCCAGACTTTCTCTGAGACGCCCCCCAGCGGTAGATTTCTCTTTATGTTTCTTACTACTATTTTTTGTCTTCCATAATAAGAGACCCTCACCTCTATAGGATGTGGATGTAAACAGACTTGTACAGTGGCTGTCCCCAAGGAGCCATGCAGGTGGTGGGAAGGGAGGGGCGAAGATGGAGAACAGACTCTGGGTCCTGGTCCTACCTCGCACCAATGCCCCGAGGGACCTGGAGCACGCCCCCTCTCCTGCCTGAGCTGCAGTTCCCTCCAGATTAGAACACGCTGCTTGCGGGGTCGATGGGACAACCAGAGGGGCTGTTCAGCAGGCAGCAGGCTAGGAAACAACCCGGGCTGCAGAGAGATCTGCGAGTTGCCCGTGTGTGGGTGGGAGAGAGGCTTAAGAATGCCTTGGGCACTGGCTTGCTTCTTGCCCTGATGACTTGCTGTTAGAAAAACCTGCCCTGGAAAATGGTTGCTTGTTCAACCTTGTCCCAGAACTAGTACACTTAGGGCCCAGACAGCTGATCCGCGTCTGGAGTGCTGCCCAGCTGAGCCGGCCCAACTTGGCTTGTTACACTGAGCGTGGTTGTTACTGGGCATTGCTGTGGTAATGCTGACAGATGCAGCTGGCAGATCTTTTGCGCTCTACCCTCTCCTTCTCTGGGAATGAGACAACTTCAATGCTTGGAGGGGGTGCAGCCATCTTATCACCACAGGGTGACAGGAACATGCTAAGTGTGGCTGATGGAAAGACAGAATGAGCCTCCATCCCTAATAGCACCATGAAGCCATGACGTCAGCCCTGAAAGCCTAACCCTGGATGTCTTCTTATGTTGGAGGAATAAAGCCTCTAAGTCCGTTAAGCCACTGTCTTTCAGGTTTCTGATACTTGCAGCTAAATACAGTGCCTAACTGATAGATAACCGTTAGGTCACCCAGGGAGACCGCGAGAGGTCACAAGAGGATCCCCCAGGATCCCAGCAATGTGGCTCAAGAATGTGGGAGAGAGAGGAAGCCCACAGAAGTGACTAAGAAGAGTCTGAGGTGAAGGGGGGACTAAGAAATGTGGTGCCCAGAGCCACAGAGAAGAGCGTGCCAACAGGAGACAGGGGTGGGCCAGGCTGACGGCCGTGGCGAGATGCAGAAACACAAGGAAGAAACCTGCCAAGGGATTTTGGAAACAAGAGGTCCTTGACCTTGGCAGGGTTGAGGACAGAAGCCAAACCACACAGTATGAGAGAATCCCAGGCCCCTGCCGCTCGCTCCTGGGGGACGGACGCTCGAGGAAGGATGAGGCAATGGGAGGAAGCCGCTCCTGGGCCAGCTGCAGTCTTGTCCCACCGCAGGGACCATTTCTCCTCCTCACGTCCAGGTTGGAGTCTAAACTCCTCAGCGTGGCATCCAGCCCCTCCAAGACGCGGACCCAGCAAGGACCTGGCCTCCCCTCCCAGCTTCCCTTCCCACCCATTCCTGGCCAAGCTGCCCTCCCCTTGGACGGCCTTCCCCCCATCTATCCCCCGCCTGCTCAGCCTTTCCACGTGGCACCAATGTCACTTCTCTATGATGAAGATGAGATCAACCCCTTCTCTGCCTCCTCCCACCTCCCTGTGCCCACCTGGACTCATCATTGTCTGGGTGCCAATGGCTTTTACTTGCTGGGGTGGGGACGCCCCGGTGGGGAGTGCCTGTGTTTCCAGCACCTGTAGCCTTGGCGAATTGTCACCGGCTGGTGACAGTAGGCCTTACCTGAAGCTCCCAGGCCAGGGAGACCTCACGGGCATCTTCAGGCCGCCCCTTCCACGCCCACGGGCTGCTGTCGAGCCCTCAGGAAGGAAGCAGAACAATCAGCAGAGAAGCTGAGCACTTTCTTCCCTTCTCTCTGGAACCTCCCAGAGGGCAGCTGCTTCCTTTCTCTCGTTTTAGAACAAGAAGACGCAGTTGTGACCAAATTTAGAAAACAACCAAAAATTAAAATAAAATACAACCCATATTTTAAAATCCATTTTGACAGCTCCACCCGCTTTAAGGAATGTTTCTTCTGAGCATCACGGCTGAGGGTCCAGCAGCAGCAGCAGCAAGGCCAGCTGCGATGTCACAGTGTTGGAGGCTGATGGGGACAAGGGGGCTTCTCGCCCAAGACAGACAGACCTGCCACACCTGCAAAGGGGTGTGAGGAGGAGCCCCCAGGGAAGGGCAGGGCCAGGCATGGGGCAGACGAACCCAGATTCAAGGAAGCATCTTCTTGGGTTCGTGTTTCTGCCAGTACTGGAGAGGACGGATGCTTCCAGAAGCCACCTCAGAGACCAGCCACGGCGGAGGGGCCCCTCCTTAGGTCCATGCTACTTTTAGCACATTGTTTGGTTGTGTTCTGTGGGGAACAGAGGGAAACCCAGGGAACAGACAAACAGTGTCTCCCACCTTATATAATAATAGCAACCGGGTACTGAGTGACTACTATGTGCCCGGAGCTGTGCTGGGAGGGACTTTTTTGGGGGGAAGGGGTAATATTGTTGCCAGGAAATCGACATGAGTCACGTTGCCTCAGAGAGATTATCGTAAGGGGTGGGGGGCAGTTGTGGGCCAGAGTGAAGGAGAGGAATTGGTTAGGAACAATGTAAAGTCTTGCTTTGCACGTATGGTATTCAAGAGGCAGTTTTAGTAAGGCTGCAGGGGAAAGCTGCTATGTCCTTGGGCCACATTAATAAATATAAAGAGGCCAGATTCAAGGTGATGATCTCAGTGAACTCAGTTCCCATCGGCCCAAATGGGATCCATTTTCATTGAGCCTTAGTTTCCTTTTTTTTTCTTTTTTGTTAATCCTCACCCGAGGATATTTTTCTATTGATTTTTAGGGAGAGTGGAAGAGAGAGGGAAAGACAGAGAGAAATATCAATGTGGGAGAAACACATTGATTGGTTGCCTCCTGCATGAGCCCTGACCAGGACCCCGACTGAGGAGGAGCCTGCAACCAAGGTACGTGCCCTTGACCAGAATTGAAGTCAAGACCTTTTGGTCTGCAGGCTGACACTCTATCCACTGAGCCAAATCGGCTAGGGCTGAGCCTGTTTCTTCCCCTATAAGTTAGAGCTAGAAAATACCTCTTTCATTATGTTGTTGTGAAGACTACACAAGGTAATGTATGAAAACCTATTTGTTCATCAATGATTATCATTGATGTTTAAACCTTGGCATTTAAAACGGAGTGGAGGTTTCCTCCCAGAGTTGGGAAAATCTGGGGATGCCTACTGTCTTCATACATCTGAACCCCTGTTATGGGCAAAGGAAGGAGACTAATTCTGCAGAATCAGTCTCTCCCTCAGGGACAGAGCCATGTTCACTTGGCAAAAGCCAATATTAAGCTAATTTCAGCCAAATAAAGGAAATTGCAACTTTAAAACTGAAAGGAAATACAGCTGATCCTTGGGCAATATGGAGGTTAGAGGTGCCAACTCCACCCCCCACTCTGCATAGTCCAAAATCTGTGTCTAACTTTTGTCACCCCAAACTCAACTACTAACAGCCTACTGTTAACCAGGAGCCTGACCAATAACAGCTGATTGACACATACTTTGCATGTATTCTTACAATAAAGTAAACTAGAGAAAAGAAAATGTTATTAAGAAAACCATAAGAAAAAACAGAATTACAGAACTGAATGTGTTTAATGAAAAAAATCCACACCATTTGTGCACCTGTGTAGTTCAAACCCATGTTGGCTAGAGAAAAGAAAATGTTATTAAGAAAATCATAAGAACACAATTACAGAACTGAAAAAAAATCCACACTATTCATGCACCTGTGTAATTCAAACCCATGTTGTTCAAAGGTCAACTGTACTTCCAAATGGTGCTATCTTTGGGTATTGAGAATTTAAGTGATTTCTTTATATTCCTGTGTAGTTTCTAAATTTTTAGCTGAGCACGTAGTTTTGAACAATTAGGAAAATATAAAGTGTTAAAGAAAAAAAAAAAGAGATGTGTCAGGAATGTGGTAGTAGGAATTGGAGATCTACCAAATATGGATCGTGCTTTCAAAACTCTAAAAACTGAAGCCCATTCCCAACAGAGGGAATGCAGCTGCCCTCTCTGGGGCCGCCCCAGCCCTCACCTTCAGAGGACAGAGAACAGACACCTGACAAAGGACCACTGAGTCCGGTTCTAAGAGTGCAGGGACCAACTGCTCCAACGAGAGATGTCACTAAGAGTCTCAGAAGCCCATGAGGTGGGGAGGAAGTTTTCCAGCCCAGCATTAGGGTCAGGCAACTTTACCATCAGTTAAGCCTTCCCTCAACTTTTAATTTAGAAAACAGACTTGCATTGGATTTGAAAAGGCAGGAGTGAGCGGCCAAGGCAGGTGACGGGACAGACATTAGAACTGGCGGCAGCAGATGTGGGATCTGGTCCCAGCCTGGTCTCCCCTGGCTGTGTGATGGTGGGTAAGCCCCTTCCCTCTCGGAGCCCCAGGGCCCCCTTCTGTAGTTTCAAGAGGTTGGGCAGAATGAGTTCGTTCTAAGCTGCTCCCCAGCTCAGACTCAGCAGCTGAAAGCCACAGTCCCGTGGCTATCCTTTCTCAAAGTCTCCACGGCCCAATGAACCTCAGAAGCCTTTCAACCCCATTGTTCCACCCCTGCCTTCAATGAAGCCACATCTGGAGTGTATCTTCTCTGATCCCTGTTTTGTACAGTTCTTCACAGCTGAGTCCCCATAAATCAATTAGTTCTGCAGACAAGTTCCCAGAATTGTCCAGAATCTTGCCCAGAAAAGGCAGTTTTATTTCCCTTCATTTCCTGGTTCCAAAAGGAGTGAACGAGCCCATCCATTTCAGGACAAACTCCCAGAGTCCTTGGAATCCTGTGGCCGCTAGGGTTTTGCAGGGTGGCCGAGACCCACGCTCCTGTGTCCTACCTGTGGACACAGAGGATGGATGGGCCGAGGGGTCCCCTTCCCCCCACCCTACTGAGAAAAGATTGGACTGAAATGACCCTCAAAACTTCTTGCAGCTCTTGGGCCCAAAGTTTTCCCTGGGATGAACTAATTCTGAGGGAATAGTTCAAAAGTTAACTTCCCTGCAGAGGGAGGAGGAGGATTGGGGAACCTTCCAGAACTTCCTTTGTCTGCTTGTTCTACCGGAGGCAGCAAACAGCACAGAATCCAGGACATACCCCTGTTGTTTCTGACAGCTGTTCTGGTCCCCAAGATATCTCTGGGGTGGAGCAACTCAGACTCTTTGGTCAGTAAATGGTCCCTGAGCACCTCTTCTGGCTGGACGCTCTGTGCTCACGGCTTTGCCCACCTCATCTCATTGAATCCTCACCACCCGCTTCCAGTTAGGTACTTGCATGGCCTCTATTTTACAGATAAGGAATTGTGGCTCAGAGGAGTTTATTAACTTGCCCAAAGTCGCACAGCTAGCCAGTGACCAAAGGGAATTTATATCCAGGTCTGTCCTGCTACAAATCCCAAGCTCATTAAAATATATCCTGACAAATGAAGCCAAACCTAGGCCCTTAATTATTTTCCTACTAACAAGAGTTTAGACTCAGACTCCATTTATGAGAATTTTTAAAGATAATTTTTACCAAATGTACTGAGCTTAAGTACATGTACTTAGCTCAGAAAGTCTAATAATACTCAAGATTTATAATAAAACCAGTGTCCCTGGTCCCACCCTCACTCAGATCTGGTTTCCAAGAGGCCTCTACGCTCAACATTTCCAGCTAGTTCTTCCAGAATTTGCCTCCGTATTTCAAATAACATTTGCCCTGCTTTCTCATGACATTTCAGTGTTAGACCATTATTATAGACTTCCTATTATGGAAGATGAAGGTTCACTTACACCTTCTCGCTCTTGCTGACACACACACACACACACACACACACACACACACACACACACACTGCCCCTCCCCACCCCACAGCCTACTAATGTCCTTTTACTGCTCCCAGAGCATCGGGGGTAATCTGAGCAGCCTAAACTCTCTGCAGGGATGGAGAATAGAGTGTTGACCTTTGGTGAAACACAGATTTAATGCAAACATCTATCTCATATTCCCTCCCAGAAATCCAGTGAAAACCACATCCCATGAGGACGGTTGAAGGACCGAGGGCTGGCTAGCCTGGTGCAGAGAGGATTCCATGCACAACCTCCCTGTTGACTCCTCCAAGGGGGATCCAGAGCAGTAAGGGAAGCTCCAGGTAGACGGTTGAGCTTTGTACAAAGCCATCCAAAGACAGAACAGAACAGAATGGCCTGGGAAGGGAGGAGCAGCCCCTACTGGCAGTGGACAAGCCAGGAGCAGCCAGGTCCTGGGGACCAGGAGGAATTCCTGCATGAGCAGGAGTTGAATACATGGCTTCTAAAGTCCCTCAACATTCTACAACCCGGTCATTTGCTTCCTTTTATAACAGCTGGCAATTAGAACCCAGTGGGGCTTTGCAATCACTCCCGAGTTAATAACTGCCCCATAGGCACACCCATCAGGCGATTTCTTTTCAGGATGCTGAAATAACCAGCTCACATTATGATGAACCGTCAGTTCCACTGACCCTTGCCTTGCAAAAGAAGGTTCGAGATGATTCACAGAGGAATCATGACATGGCAGATGGGCTAGCACTCTCAGCCCCGAGTGGCGGAAGCACGCTGAAGATGAGTAAGTGCTGGATGGAGCAACTACAGTTATGTGGCCATGGACTGTGAGCCTCCTTGGCTTCACAGCAAGAATCTCCAAAGGGAAATTGAAGAAACACCCTCTAAATTGTGAGAAAGAGGGCAAAGTGTGGGCAAGGGCAACATGGAGTTGTACGCGGACAACTGCACCACAAGGAGCAGGTCTGAACCCCCAGGGGCTGTCCCCGTACTGCTCCCTGACTTGGCACTGCTGACAGAAATGCGCTTGCCCAGATGTGTGATCCCGCTGGGACCTCCTGTGCTCTCCAAGCTGGACAGGCTCACTAATCCTCATGTCATAACTGACAGTGTGGTGTAACTGGACTAAGAATGAGGGGAGGGGCCAGGGTCAGGGTGTACAACCTGTGTGACTTGGGCTGGTCGCCTCCCCTGCAGTGAGCTCTAGAGTCTTGACCTTCGGTTAAATGCAGCAGCTTTCATGCTGGAGTCAGACTATCTGGGTTCAAATCCCAGCCCTACCTCTGGTTAGCTGTGTTACCCTACCCTCTCTGAGCTTCATCTTTGAGAATTAAATTACTGCATTTGAGAATTAAATTAGCTCACTTATATGAAATGCTTAGAGCAGTGCCCAACTCATGGAGTGATTAGGGTTAGGATTATTGGCAGCTTCAAACAGGACCCAGTAATTCTCACCCTAATAGGCTCCAGGGGCTGTCCCCGTACTGCTCCCTGACTTGGCACTGCTGACAGAAATGCGCTTGCCCAGATGTGTGATCCCGCTGGGACCTCCTGTGCTCTCCAAGCTGGACAGGCTCACTAATCCTCGTGTCATAACTGACAGTGTGGTGTAACTGGACTAAGAATGAGGGGAGGGGCCAGGGTCAGGGTATACAACCTGTGTAACTTGGGCTGGTTACCTCCCCTGCAGTGAGCTCTAGAGTCTTGACCTTTGGTTAAATGCAGCAGCTTTAATGCTGGAATAAGACTATCTGGGTTCAAATCCCAGCCCTACCCCTGGTTAGCTGTATTACTCTACCCTCTCTGAGCTTCATCTTTGAGAATTAAATTTTACTGCATTTAAGAATTAAATTAGCTCACTTATATGAAATGCTTAGAGCAGTGCCCAACTCATGGAGTGATTAGGGTTAGGATTATTGGCAGCTTCAAACAGGACCCAGTAATTCTCACCCTAATAGGCTCGAACGATGCCCTTGAAAACAAAACTCTAAAGTTGCATATAAATGTGAGAAATGTGATGTGTAGTACATTAAATCTCACAAACATTAGGAGGCTGTTAAGAGGCCAGTGTTTCTAACCCAACATGTTAAATAATCACTGTGGCTATGATACAAACCATGTGGCATGGTCTTTAGAACTTTTTATTAAGGTAGGTAACTAATTTTATTTGATAATTTAATACAATATAACAAAGTCAATTTTTTGTGTGTGTGTTTTCTTTAATCCTTGCCCAAGGATATCTTTTTCCATTGATTTTTATAGAGAGTGGAAGGGAAGAAGAGAGGGAGAGAGAGAGAGAAATATCGATGTGAGAGAGACACATCAATTGGTTGTCTCCCATGCATGCCCAGACTGAGGCTGGGGATCAAACCTGCAACTTAGGTATGTGCCCTTGACTTGGAATTGAACCTGCAACCCTTTAGTACGAAAGGCCATGCTGTAACCACTGAGCATACCAACCAGGGCACAGAGTCAATTTTTTAAGAGACAATTTTTTAAAAGTGTATCCATTAACACTTTAAGAAAAATATCACACTCAGGCCAAATTGAGAACACTGATTACTAAATGGGATGATAGAGATTGCCAAAGAACATGTCCCCAACTTGCTGTGGGATCTCCAGCAAACTCCTCCCTTATTGGCCTCAGTCCTCC
>NW_005362270.1:1164164-1164613 GCF_000412655.1 Myotis brandtii | reverse complement strand
CCTGCCCGTCAGCTACACTGGGCACAGGGTGATCTCTGGGGACTTCCAGGTCTGCACCCTGTGGACCTGTGATTTGGAGAATCAAGAGAGGGAGAGAGAGAGAGAAATATCGATGTGAGAGAGACACATCAATTGGTTGTCTCCCATGCATGCCCAGACTGAGGCTGGGGATCAAACCTGCAACTTAGGTATGTGCCCTTGACTGGGAATTGAACCTGCAACCCTTTAGTACGAAAGGCCATGCTGTAACCACTGAGCACACCAGCCAGGGCACAGAGTTAATTTTTTAAGAGACAATTTTTTAAAAGTGTATCAATTAACACTTTAAGAAAAATATCACACTCAGGCCAAACTGAGAACACTGATTACCAAATGGGATGATAGAGATTGCCAAAGAACATGTCCCCAACTTGCTGTGGGATCTCCAGCAAACTCCTCCCTTATTGGCC
>NW_005362270.1:1138732-1163989 GCF_000412655.1 Myotis brandtii | reverse complement strand
GGGAGTAAGACACTGGCAACCAGCCAACGGGGAAATTTCTTCTCTCCCTTGAATATCTTGCTGCTCAAAATATGGTCCATAGACCAGCAGCAATGGTACCATAGGGGAGCTTGTGAGAAATGCAGAATCTCAGTCCCCACTCAGACCTACCGGACCTGAATCCGCCTTATAACAAGACGCCCGGTGATTCCATACACATTCAAGTGTGAAGAGCCCCGCTTTAATAGAAAAGGGGAGCCAGTTAGTGCAGGAAATTTAAGCTTTAACATAAACTCAACCCATAAAGAAGTCCAGAATTGAGCCATATAAATAAACAAACCCTTCCCAATTGCCCTTGGAAGGAGCTTTATACAAGTTTTCAAAAAGGAACCTTCTCAAACAGGAAGCAGGCATCTGATGACAGGGAGGGGCATCCCTGAACCTGATTTTCAAATGCACCTGCATTGTCGACATTGTTATTGTTGTAATAATCACACTGATGACCAGAGCTGCAGGCCAGTTCACACCTTCCAGCGGGGCAGGTGGGGACCTGCTGGGCTCGGACTCCTCAGCCATCAGGGAAAGGAAAGCTTCCTCAGAGTATTGTAAATTGCCTCCCAGTCTCTAAAAATACATCCCTTGACATTTCTCCAAATTTTTTTATTGGTTTTTCTACCCTAAAAAGTACTGCAAATGTACTGGTGGCAGGAGTAAGACAGATGACTTCCCACACAAAGGTTACTTACTGTGATGCCCCGTGAACGCCCACAGGAGTGCACCTGTGGCCTCCTGCACTCATTGTGGATTTGGGCAGCTTTAATCTTCTGTCTGCTGAACTGTCTTCCCACACCCTCGAGGGGCGGGTACCCCTTCTTGGAGCCCAGACTGACCGTGCAGGTAGAGCAGGAGGAGGCAGGCAGGACTCTCACCTCCATTACGGGTTGAGCGGGGCATCTCACCTGCTTAACAGGTCACCAGGATGGGGAGGGAAAGCCTTGACCCCCTAGCGCCTTGCCTTTGGGAGAGAACTGAACTGTGGCGGAAGGGGCTCATACCCTGTTCCTGCCTGCTCAGGAGCTACTTAATCTCATAAAGACGGAATAACTAAATTATTTAATATTTATTTTTGAATAAACACCTATGGAAGTTTATTAAGTTTCATATTTTATAAAGCAAACTTATGAAAACAGATTTTTAACAAACCCATTCTGTATGCCAGGGACTCAGCTAAGCCATCACCTGCTCTATGTCATTTAATCCTAACACCTACCCCATGAGCTTGGTTTCATTATTCCCATTTCACAGGTAAAGAAACTAAAGTTCAAAGTGGTTAAAGGACATCAGGTTGACCCAAGCCAGGTCAGCTGGAGTTGTTTCTGGGTAAGTGTTAAACTGGAACCCTCAGAGAGGGGAATCTGAATAAAAAAGAGCCTGAGAGCCTGAGACACAAATTGAGACTTTTTAATCCATTGCACATGCGTCTTCATCTCTCACATCTGATTGGCTGTAAGAACAAAGATCTGCAATGCTCTCATCCCTTTGTTAAAGCATTCGCATTGACTTCATCACATTGACAAGATCTTAGAAGTAGATCTGAGATCTTTTTAAAAAAATATATTTTATTGATTTTCTACAGAGAGGAAGGGAGAGGGATAGAGAGTTAGAAACATCGATGAGAGAGAAACATCGATCAGCTGCCTCCTGCACACCGGCTACTGGGGATGTGCCCGCAACCAAGGTACATGCCCTTGACTGGAATCGAACCTGGGACCCTTCAGTCCACAGGCCGATGCTCTATCCACTGAGCCAAACGGGTTAGGGCAGATCTGAGATCTTGCATGAACCAGAATTACTGAGAAACTTTCACAGCAGCCATGGCAGCACAAAACGATTTTAAATGACCAAATAGTATTAATGAACAAGCCTGAAAACGGAATTTCATAGAGAATATCAAATTTCTCCTTCACACTAATGTGATAAAAATTTTAAAATGACATAAATATGTTTTAAAGTCCTAGTGGTAACTGCTAAAAGTAGCCAGTCACACAACAGCTATGCATTGTTGGAAGTCCACCCCGTGTGGTGGAAGTTTTTATTAGCCCGAGATATCAAGTTATTCCTTTGAGATTTCAGCTTTGGTTAGTCTTCTTTGGCTAACATAAATTTTAACTGGAGGTTTGTCTATGGCAACAATACATAACCAAGTAGCATTCTTTATTAAATAAATCTATGTTATCTCAATGCCCTGAAGGAATCAGCAGAATGTTACCACTGTCCATCTGTCCACAGTGAGAAAAATCGAAACCAACATCTGAAGTATTATCAGTTTATGCAAAGTACATTACATGAGTCTAACTTCAACACGTGCACACATCTTCATACCTGGAAATCCTTGTAAATACCAGAGTAAAACATTTACTTTTTTTGCCAAGGGAATAAAAAGGCACAACCGATCTTGATAGAAAAATATTTGAAGGCTTTTAATTCTCTGACTACCAAGAATTAACATTTTATGATTACCCTTTGAAAATCAGGTATTTGGGAACAATTTTAAAGTTTTTAAAAAACAGTACAAAGCTTATTCACATTCTTACCACATCGCTTTCACAAATTGCACAGTGATTTCCTTATAAAAAAAGAGCAGCCAAGTTTTGGGTGGGCCTGTCACTGCACAAGACGAAGTCTTCTGGGCTACGTCCAGGGCCCCCTCTCCCATGTGGTCTTCGTGGTGCAGCGACACTTTATGACATGCGTTCTTTAAAGAACCATTTCTGATGTTCCGAGTTGGTGCAGTCTCGTAAGAGTGGTACGAAACTGTTGCTGAGTGCCTTCTTCTCAGCCTGAACACATTTCTTGGACTGTATGTGAAATAAAGAACCGTCCTACAAAAGATCATAGACAATGGACGTTCAAGAGAATTATAAGCATTTCTCAGAAAGTACCTTTTTCCTTAAAATGTGTTGTGCTCAGGGCAACTTTGATCATTTAAGAAAAATCTATTGAGCAGTAAGTGTCTGCATGTGGAAAGGCAATCCAGGCCCGTCTGTGCAGAGAGAGGGCCAGGTATGCACAGCATGTGTCATGCTAGCCTTTCACAGGAGCAGTTCACGGGGTCGCAGACTCCGCTGTCAGGGCCAATGGTGCCACCTGCTGGCTGCTCTTGGGACCTGCCAGATCCTATATCTCAGCTGGACAATTTTTCTTTTCCTTCAGGGAAATCAGGACCAAAGAAAGACTCTTTATGAATCTCTTCCACTTAGGTCAACTAATTCCATCCCTGGAGATCTCTTTCTCTTATGTATTTAAATGGAGAGTCGGGAAACTTGGCTTTAGTCCCAGCTCAGCTACAGACCAGCTGAGGGAGGGGAGCAAGTCAGCAGAGAGAAAGTGGGTTCCACAGACTGTGTCAATTCCCAAACTCCCAAAGACGATGATCCTCTTTAATGCCTCCCTCTTCTCTTCTTTTTCCAAACTGTTGCTGAGTTAACTCAGCAAATCTCTCCCCAGGTCCTGGAGTTTTCCTCCCCCTGATCCCCCTTTCTATTGTAAACTGTACATCCCCAAGGAACTTAATCATGGCCCGGCGACCAAAGGGCAGAACAGTGACATAACCTGTTCCAGGGCAAGAGAAGCCTTAGTAATAAAATTAGATGCAAAGGAATCTCAAAAATATTAACCACAAGAACCTTTTAAAGTGCTCATAAATTGCCTTTAGAATAATGTGAAAGTAAACACAGGGCTACCTCATTTTATTACACATCCTTGTATTGCACTTTGCAGATAATGCTTTTTTTTTACAAATTGAAGGTAAGACCCTCCACCAGCAAAATTATTATGACTTTGAAGGCCCAGAAGATAGTGAGCATCTTTTAGCAATGAAGTATTTTTAATTATTGTTTTTTAAACATATGCTATTATTACACACTTAAGAGACTACAGTATAGTGTAAATATAACTTTTTTATGTACCGGGAAACCAAAAAAATTAACGTGGCTCGCGTTATTGCAATACTTGCTTTATTGCAGTAGTCTGGAACAGAACCCGCAATATCTCTGAGATATGCCTGGAATTAAGTAAAGCACCCCTCCTCCCACCCTTCTGAATAGACTTTTCCTTAAATGGTCACTGAACTTTAAGATAGTCCAGCTGGTGTTGCTCAGTGGTTGAGCGTTGACCCATGAACCAGGAGATCACGGTTCCATTCCTGGACAGGGCATACGCCCGGGTTGTGGGCTTGATCCCCAGTGTGGAGTGTGCAAGAGGCAGCCAATCAATGATTCTCTCTACTCATTGATGTTTCTATCCCTCTCTTCTTCTTGCTGAAATAATTTTTTTAAATGTTTTTAATTAAAAAAAAAAAAAATTTAAGATAACATTTCAAACCAATTTTGTAGTCTCTTTCTTGCATTGCTGTTCTTTGAGGGCTTACAATGGCTTCCAGTGAAAGAAAGAAGAGAAGGGGGAGGGCATTGCAGAGGGTCATCGACTCTTGGGGTTTGCAGAAATATTCCCCTCATTTTTTTATATCAGGTAGACAACACTATGGTGCCTCGCTTTTCCAAGGAGCCTGCAAATTACATTGCTAATCATGACATTTTCTGCAGGAAAAAGTACTCCAACTTCTAATCCTACTTGGAATTACCCTATTTATAAGCAGTCTAGATGACCCTTTCCATCCCTGGGGCCAGTCTGGGAATGACAGCTTCCCACGGAGATGAAGGGAACTAATTTTTCTTCTGAATTATTTTCTTTGGTTTTATTCCCTCAAGTGCTCTCTTTGTGAGTCAAAGGATATGACTGATTTATGAGTCGCATCACGGGCTGACCGCGAACATAGTGGAGCTAGTGCCCTTCATGCTTGAAATAACACCCAATTCCAACTCAACGACTATTCTGATGGAGAGCCAACTCCCTCAGAGAGATCTCTTCTTGGTTATTCTACTGACAGTAACGACTAATCTTGAAAGAGCTTCCTAGTTTCCAAATATTCCTAGCCATACATCTAATCCTCGCTAGAGTTAAGACGAGGAGACTATGACTGCCCACACTTTAAAGCCGGGAAAAGGAGGCTTGGAGAAGTGGAGTGACTTATACCTCCATCTAACCTCCCATCCTTACACGTTGGTGATCTGTTTCACTTGTTTAGACTCCATTTCCTTCTAATCCATCTGCGGCAGGTCCTCTTCCCATTTCTGGGCTGCAGCTCAAGGTGGAAGGTGGGGGCGGGGGAGGGGGAGAAGGGGACTGAGAGGAGTTGTCAATGAGGGGAAAAGGAAAGCAGCTGACACTGGACCCTGGGATCCAGCAGTGCGGCCAGGGACTCAGGGTCACTGCGACCTTCTCCTCCTATACGTGGCGGCATCCCTGTGCCTCCACGCTCCCCTCCGCAGCCCACAGAGGAAGGAACGAGACCGCTCGCTCACCTCTTGCAGGATGAACTTCTGGTTCTCCGGGGCCGTGTCCTGGCAGAGGTGCATGATGAGGATATCTGTTCCTGCCTCCACAGCGATGCAGGCCTCTGGCTGGTGGGTGTTATAGCGAATTTCATTTTGGGACGTGTGCTCGAAAAACTAAAAACGGAGCAGCCAACAGGCGTCAGTTACCCTCTGACGTGGAAAGGGGAATTGCTGGATGAGAAACTGGGGTCACGAGAGCGTGGGAGTCGGGCCCCCTCACTCTCCCCTCACCCGCTGACACTAGCCCAGCTGTGGGCAAACTACGGCCCGCGGGCCGGATCCGGCCCCTTTGAAATGAATAAAACTAAAAAAAAAAAAAGACCGTACCCTTTTATGTAATGATGTTTACTTTGAATTTATATTAGTTCACACAAACACTCCATCCATGCTTTTGTTCCGGCCCTCCGGTCCAGTTTAAGAACCCATTGTGGCCCTCGAGTCAAAAAGTTTGCCCACCCCTGCACTAGCCTGTCTGATCAGTCAGCCTCCTGCGTGTCCCCCCAGCATTTCAGCACGTGGTGTGGGGCTCAGCAAGTGTGAAAGGAGGGGCCTTTCTCATGTCCCCTTGCTTGTTAGATAGCGAGTGTGGGACTGGTCCCCATGCAGGTGGGGAACAGCAGGAAAGACAATGGATGCGTCCCAGTGCCAGCACTTGGGGCTCCGCCGCCTGGACTAGCCATTTCCTCTCTTTCCTTCAGTCCTCTCGTCCTCCTCCCTTGGAGATACAATGAGTGCAACGGTGCCTTGGAAACTATCAAGTGCTGTGCGCAAGCCGACAATGTGACTGCCAGTGGGAAGGCTTGGTTCTTCCGGAGCGATGGCTTCCTCCTCTAGAGTGCCCGGGGCAAGAGCTGCGTGCGAGGCTGTGGCCCCATCCCCGAGAGGGACTGAGGGCCCTTCTGTGTGAGGGGGGTCTAGGAAGCCGCATTTTGACATTTTTAACAACTCAGCAACTCAGCCTCCGGCCTGCCCTGCACCACCCCCGCCCTTCCGGGAGATTTGGACACAGGTGGCTATCCTGAAGGCACGTGGGGCATTGCCTCTCAAAGGGATCTCCCAGAAAGCTGGTTAAACAAGCGGCTGGGGTTCCAGAGGGACAGGGTAGGTCCGAGAGTTTGCATTTCTAAGCTCTCGGGGGACGCTGCTGGTGCCGTCGGAGGCCCAGCTTTGAGCACTGTTCTAAAAAGTGCTGGAGAACCTGAGTAACTTAAGTTGGCTGAGTTATGAAAGTTTACTGTTGACCATAAGGGGGCTTGACAGTCATAAGGAATTGCAGGACCTCCAGGTTGGAAGAAAACCTGAACCCCACCCCTTCGTCTCCAGTGTCTGCCAACTCTGAGGACAGCAGGCTTTGAGGTCTGGAACCAACGCTTCGCGGCTCTCCTGCCTCCTCTGCTGGCCCCGGCCTGGTGGGTCCATCTGCTTTCCTGGGCCGTGGTCCTGTCCTGGTCCTTAGACCCTCCAGACGTGCTCCCTGCCCGGCCTGAAGGACAGCACTTAACTCAGGTCTGCCCCGGTGCCCAGCTGAGGTGACTGCCCTGGACACTGCTTTGCAGGGTGGCACTCGGCATCAAAACCTGCAATTCTGTTTAACAGCTAATGATAAGGGAGTCATCCAAAATGCAGATCTGCTGGGGTTTTTTCCTTCCTTTTTTTTTTTTTTTCTGACCAAAGATGTTAGTGGCAAGATTATCTATAATCGCAAAAATCAGGGAGGCAGGGAATCGTTAGTAAACAGTAATACAGCCACACAAAGACCTGTCAGAGGCCAGTAGGAATGGTCTTCTCAAAGGATGTCTAATAACACACGTATGATCAAGCTCATGGAAATGCAGAGGGAAAACATATAGACATATGAAAATCACCATGTAAAACACACACAAAAAGAGGGGAAGTAAATATATCTTAATCATTGTGGTGGTTGCTCTGCGTCCTGTCATTCTCTGTTCACTTCTACTTTTTATACTTCCCAGATGCTCTGTAGTGAGTATATATTACTTTTATAATGAAAAAAATAGCGAACACGTAATTTTTTAAAAGCACATAATTTCCCCTCGTTTTCCCCTTCAGAGGCTCACACCGAGGACCCCTTGAGCACCGAGCCTCCCACTGCGCTGCCCCCGCAGGAGACCAACAGGCCACAGAGAACAGCACGTACCTGGTTCTGGCCCATCCCGTGGCAGAGGTACAGGAGGACCTGGTGTCCCGTGAGGCCGTGTTCGCTGGGAGGGTTATAGTCAAAGCAGTAATCTTTCAGTCCTTTGTTCTGCAGCTAAACAAAACGCACAGGGGCCTTTCGGTCCAGACTTACACACAACCGATTCCACCCAAGGCTCCGAGGGAAGGTCAACAGAGTGGGAGGAGCACCTGCCTCAAGAACTGGACTCAATGGTAAGAGCCCCTTACATTTCTCACTTTAAACATGCTTTCCCGCCCTATACCGTAGGCGGGGATCAGAACCCCATTTTGAGGTGATAAACCTGAGGATCAGTGAGATTAACTTTTTATGACCTGAAAGCCCATACTCCTCGTTTCTCTTTAATGCAGCCTTATTGCTGCACTAGTCCAAACATAGCTGGATCGGCGCCTCACCAATATACCAAGGAGCTCCTGTTATTACGCATCAGCAAAGGACACCCCAATGGACAGACTGGGCACTCCGCAGATCACAAGGCCACCTTTCTAAGCACTAAAAACAGCATAATTCAAAGAGCCAATGTTGCCCAAGGTACCCCAACAAGTAAGTGGAGAAACCTGAGTCTTGAATCCAGGACCTCTGACTCCAAGTCCAGTGCTCTCTCTATCACTCAGCAGTGTCTTACCTAACGTCACCTCTGACGTATCTCTTGGCTCTAAAACCCTTTAATCGCTCTAAGAGCAAAAAAAAACCACGGCAGGTTCCATGTTCCCTCCTCCCTTCCAGGAGCCTCTGGGGAAAACTCAAGTACTTTCCGCATTCCTTCCTGGAGAGTTCAAAAAACCCCTGAACCCACTGCTGCCCTGGCCCTTGTCTACTCTTGACTAGTCTGTTCTGATGACAAGACTCAGCCATATTGAAGGAAGGATTCCACAGCCCAGTAGCTCGGAAAGCACAGCCCTCCGCGTTCTTGAGATCGCTTTGCGTGTGAAGGAGCCGGGAACAGGACAAGTCCCCGTGACTCTCCGTGAACCTATGATCAATCTCACCACTACCAGCAGGAGGACCACACATTGCGCGCTCCCTCTATGACATGATAGGAGTGCACAGCACACCTGTGAAGGGTCCTTGCCAGAGAGATTTCTCCAACTCCAGTCACACTTTTAGACCTCACTTCCATTGTAAAGAATATGAGGGAGAGGCACAAGTTAAAAGTCAACACAAAGAAACAATCAGACAATCCCACAGGTGAGGCACTCTCTAGGGCAACTAATGCTGTAGCAAAAGGGGGGAAAAAAAATAAGAAGAGGAGGAAGAAGAAGAGGAAGGAGGAGGAGGAAGAAGAAGAAGAAGAAGAAGAAGAAGAAGAAGAAGAAGAAGAAGAAGAAGAAGAAGAAGAAGAAGAAGAAGAAGAAGAAGAAGAAGAAGAAGAAGAAGAAGAAGAAGAAGAAGAAGAAGAAGAAGAAGAAGAAGAAGAAGAAGAAGAAGAAGAAGAAGAAGAAGAAGAAGAAGAAGAAGAAGAAGAAGAAGAAGAAGAAGAAGAAGAAGAAGGCCTGCCTTAGATTAGAGAGACTTTAGAAGATGCAGCGACCATATGCAATGTGTAGGCCTTGTTTGGATCCCAAAGGGAACTTGCCAAATAGTCCAAGAGAAATTTGAAAATCTGGGGGAATCTGGATAAGGGATGGATGTTAAATGACACCAAGAAATTGTTGTTCATTTGGTTAGGGGTGATAACGGTCTGTGGTTTTGTAGGATGATGTCCACGTTTTACTAAGATTCATGCTGAAGTGTATAGGAGTAAAATGATACAATGTCTGGGGTTTCCTTGAAAAAAGAAAAATATGGGAGGGTGGAGCAGCGGAGAGGGAAAGCAAGAAAGGCAAAATGTTGATAATTCAAGAATCTCAGGGACAGGGTTCATGATACCATTCTCTCTGGTATAAATTCATAAGGAAACTGAATTTAATGCATGGATATCCTGCTTGGTGTTTATCAAAAACTTTCAGGGGAACACCAGCACTTCTGCTCAACACGGCCAGGAGACCTCCCTTGCTAACTCAGTGAATTCCTAGCAAAAGCCAAAGGCACCAGACATTTTAGCTGGCCTCACCCCAGGAACATTTCTTTTAGGTTTCTTGAAATAAGAGAAGCGACTCTCCTCTCCCCACCACTGCCTTTGTGGATCCCAGAGTTGGTAATTAACTGATCTGGCCACTGAGATGTGAAATAATGTTACAAGCTGCTGGTAAAGACTCCGACATGGAAACATCAAATGAGCCTCAGTTTCCTCATCAATAAAATGGGAGGTTTATACTCATCAATTTCGAGATGGCCCCCAGGACTGACACTCTGGACCTGAGTCCCAAACCCTCACAGGGAGAAGGAAGAACAGTGGATGAAAAGGGAGAGGAGTTTGGCCGTGGTCCTCACAAAGGGGCCTTTCTGGCCCAGGGTTTGTTGATCAGACCTGGGGGCCAGAACTCCCTGCCCAGCACGGGCCGCCTCGCTCACCATCCCGAAGAAGCCAGGCCTGTCCTCAGGCACGTGCAGTTCTGGATACACGGTCTCCAGGAACCACTTGAAGTCCTTACACTGAAGCTTGGCGCGAAGCTGCTTCCTCTCTGTCACGTCCCCAAAGGGCTCCTGAGAAAAGAACAAAACAGTGAGCCGCTGAAGGTGACGGCACTTCCTATCAAAGCCCTGCTCTCCACTGTGGCCCACTCATTCACTAAGCTTTTATTGAGCACCTAATGTGTGCCGGGCCCTGTGCAGGGCACAGAGTACCAAAAACAGCCTCAGACAAAGTGGAGCACACCAGCAGGAGAGACTGTCACACAACTACATTCCCAGGTGCTCTTGCTACAGGGAGGTGCAACCAGGTGCACAAGGAAGGACACAAAGCACCTGCTGGTGGGATGAGGAAGCCAAGCCCTGGGGCTGCATTGGACCCCTGGGCCAGCAAATCAATGATGACCGTGTGATCACAGACCAGCAAAATGTCAGCAACAATCATATACAATGACATTCCAATTTACTACTCATATCTGACATTCACTTTCAAACACAGGTAAGTATTCTAGCTGTAATCATGAATGAAAACCTTATGTGCTCAGTGTATTGAAGTCTAAATATATACTTACTAGAGCCCCAGTGCAAAAATTCGTGCATGGGTAGGGTCCGCCCACCCGCCCAATGGGGGCCGATTGGGGCCAGGCCGTTTGGGGCCAGGCCGTGGGGGAGGGGATACAGGAGGTTGAGGGGGGGCGATTGGGACCCCAATCAGGCCAGTTGGCCACCACAGTATGCGTCACAGCGACCAGTCGTTCCAGCGTTCCAGTCGCTTGGCTTTTACATATATAGATGATGACAAAAGCAGAATGCTACAATAATAAATACTACTGGAAGTTTAGTGTTCTGGACAAAACCACTGATTAAGAACTTTCTGCCCTGGCCAGTTTGGCTCAGTGATTAGACCATCGGCCATGGACCAAAGGGTTGCGGGCCTGATTCCTGGTTAGGGGTGCATACTTCGGTTGCAGGCTCGATACCAGCCCTGGTCTGGGTGCAAATCAGAGGAAAATCATAGGAAACTAATCGATGTTTCTCTCCCTTGGGCAAGATGGAGGAAGCAATGAGCCTGGAACCTAGAGGCAGAGAGAAGTCCAGGGAGCTCAGGGCTCTGCAGAGCACAGAGAGGTCCACTGGAGTGTGCACACCCCAGGCCCAATTCTTCCCGCGTCAGCTCTGAGGCCTGGGGCAAGTTCCTTAACTCAACCTCTCTCTGAGTTTCAGTTTTCTCCTCATCTCTTTTCTTTTTTCTTTTTTTTAATTTAATTTTTATTTTTATTGATTTCAGAGAGGAAGGGAGAGGGAGAGAGAGATAGAAACATCAAAAATGAGAGAGAATCATTGATCGGCTGCCTCCTGCACATCCCCCACTGGGGATCAAGCCCACAACCCAGGCATGTGCCCTTGGCCGGAATCGAACCCGGGACCCTTCAGTCCACAGGCCGACGCTCCATCCACTGAGCCAAACCAGCTAGGGCTCCTCATTTCTATAAAATGAAAAATTCAGAGCCAGCCTGAAGGGCTGCTGTGAGGAATCAGAAGACATTTTCAAGTGGCCAGGAAAGAGGTCTTGGAGCAGACCTTCTTGCCTAGCCAAGCAGCCCTCTTAATTATGGGAATGAGCGTCAGTGGGCCCCTGTCCTGGGGTGTGCAGAGCTGGCCTGTGCAAGGGCAGTGGACCTATTTGTTAAAATTTGCTTGTAGCCCTAAGATCAACTAGTGTTCTCCGGCTTCTGTCATTTGAGGACATACACAGGGCAGGGAAAATTGTGAGTCACCCAATGTGCATGTTCTAGGCTCTCACACTGTAAACAAGTGCCCTTTTCATGCTCCATTCAATGTCACATCTTTCAGATTTTTGTGCTTTGTGCTGGGGAGTTCACCATTGGAAATGGCCCCTGAGCGTAGTGCTGAAGTGCCGTGGAATGCTCCTCAGTGTCAGCAGGCTGTGAGGTGCCTGACGGGGAAATTTTGTGTGCTTAATAACCTTTTTTCATGCACAAGTGACAGTACTATTGGCTATGAGTCCCATGTAATGAACCAACAATATATTAAATAAGATGAAACACACATAAAAGCATGGTTATGTATAGATCGGTTGACAAAAATGTCAACCTGCTGGAGGCTTCCATGAACCTAACCCTGTATTTCCCCCAAGGGTGATGACTCAGTGTTCCCAAATTCAGTGTGTACGGTGACTATATAGAACATAATTACTGCAAATAACGAGAATCAACTGTAAATTATAAGTGAAGGAATAAAATTGTCCCATACTGTAACATGAGCACCCAATTTATTTTCTATTTCTGGGACATGGTCCACTATGGTACAGAGGCCAGATGAGCTGGTTTTGTTCAGATGAGGCGAGGCGGAGTGCAGGGGGCAGGAACTCACCAAGCGGGCGTGGGGATTGCGGTGGTAGTAGAGCTCTTTGAATTCATCCATCCACACTTCAGCTGCACGGACACTGTTGGCCAGGGCCTTTTTGCGGGAGTAGGGAGCTTGCTTGGGGAAAACGTGGCCCACGTGAGAACACGGGTGTGTCTCCAGGATCCCGCCGCACTGCCAGATCTGCACACAGAGCAGAGGAGAGGCCGTGGTAGGTGAGCAGGGGATGAGGTGCTGGCCCATAATGCCTGCGGCCGGGAGGCCGAGCACAGACGTCATGACGAACACTGCCACACTCTCACCCTCCACGGGCAGGAGGCCACTTCCACAGCACCCTCAGAACACAGACTGCAGGCAGAGTACGAAAGCAGCTCCGAGACAAACAAGCCCTGGAACCAAGACCCCACGTCCATGCACTAAATCTCATGCACTTGATGCCTGACGGGACCCATCGCTGACCTCGTTGGGAACCCATTCACTCAGGATGTAAAATGCAGGCTGATTACCTGATCTGCTAGCCACAGAAGATAGGAAAGCAGCAAGTAAGAAGAGAGGTTTGGGAGGGGGAAAGGAAGAGCTTCTAGAGGCAGGCAGAGCAGCCTGACACCTAGGGAAAAGGCAGAAAGACCATTAAAAGCCACTCTACAACTCAACTGTCATCGGGGGCCATTTCATGCTGGGCAAATCGCCATGGACACCCCACTGTCCATAGGAGGTATGGGGGGGGGGGGGGGGGGGGGGGGGGGGGGGGGGTGAGTCCTCAGTGGAAGGCCAAATTCTTGTTCGTTAGGTAACTCTTTTTAAGCAGGAAACCATATAAAATATTATTTAAATTTTCTATTGAAAAGCTTACATTAACATAAGGTTTTGATGCTTAAAATGCAAGGTTAGTTAACTGGAAAACCCACTGAAAAGCTTAGGGCTTCTCCAAGGGGCCTCATCTGTGAGTCGTGGATAGCAGAATCGGCAGATGGGCTTCTTACAAAAGGCACATTTCTGGTCCCAACAGTAAACCCATCAAGCCTGACTTTCTGGAGACGGTGCCTGTAAATCTGCCTTTTTAATGAGTTTTCCCACCAATTCTGTATGTGTCCAGGTTTGAAAGTTGCTGTGCTAAATAAAGAGGCCACTTCGTAAACAGTTAAGCAAATCAAGTCTCCAAAACATGGACTCAGGAGGCAGGGACCAAGTTTTAGTCTAGTCTCTGCCACTCACTCCTGAGCAAGTCACTTCCCCTCTCTGGGCTTCAGCTCTTCCCGCTATAGTAAGAACAAAGAACTAGGTGGCCTGCAAGGCCCTTTCCTACCCCAAATCTATTTAAAAGTAGATATTGTTTAAAATTTAAACAAGAAGGCAAGCATGTTTAAAGGATGTTTATGCCATTATCATCTTTCAGAATTTCTGGATAAATTACTAACGTGGAGGGAAAGTGTACCAGGACCTCATAAAATCCCATCATTCCCAAAGAGAGAGAGAGAAAAAACAGGTTAAGAATGAGTCCAAAGAGAAGACTGGAATACTTACCCTAAAGGAGAATTCGAGGTTTTCTCCGCCCCAAACTTCCATTCCTGTATCATAAGACCCCAGATATTCAAAATATTTCTTACTCACAGCAAACAGCCCACCAGCCATTGTTGGAGACCTAGAAGCATATAAGATCCATATTGCCATGCAAGCAGCAGGAAACACTGCTAGTTGAACTCCTTTCCCACCACAAGCCCTTCAGTCCAGTCATGCATCTCTAAAGAGTACCCTGAGCTCAGGCTCTGCCCAGCACTAAGCTAGGCCTGGGAGCACAGCCATACCCCACAGTCCCTGCCCTGGGGAAGCACACAGACATCTCAACAGGCAAGTACATAACTCTGTGCCTGATAAATGTGTCAACTAGGGTGGGGGGCCCAACAGCTAACGATCCCTCCCAAGGGCCTTCACTGACATGTTAGCCAGATGCAATGAGGCTCGCTCAAAGAAGTCGACCCCTGACCTGATGACATCGACAGGGGACCGCATCCGCATCCTCTCCCTCTCAGGAACCACGTGCCACGTGAACACCAGCCTCCAGTCGAAACCGCCGATCTGGGGTTCTCCCGAGTTCCCCAGGTACTCGAAGGTGTTCCAGTCAATCACATCAATCACAGGGCACACCACTGCCGACTCCTCTTCCTGGATCCTGCAAACACCCAGGACACCCCATTTCTCCACGTGGATGGGTACAGGAGGACCATTAGGAAATCTGGGAATGAACTCTCCTCACCCTTCCACTAGGAAGGAGGAACACCCATGTGAGAAAGACCTGCTTCTCTCATTCCAGGTGTCTGCAGCCATGTCAGGCAGGTGACCACCTTGGGGGCTTTTTAGGGGAAAGCGGGGAGCAAGGATTCTGACCTTAATATGAAACATCCCACAGCTTTAATGTTCTGATTCTATCTATGGATATTCCCACTAACCATGACTCCCTCTATGAAAGTCAAGATGTGTAAAAAATCAAAGGTAATTTTTTTAAAGAGAAAGCAGATTTTCAATTTCTCAAGACTGCAAAAGGTTCCTTCATTTAATCACAAGTAATCATAAAACATTAAGCTTGGCTCAGTGTTTGAGCGTCGACCTATGAACCAGGAGGTCACAGTTCGATTCCCGGTCAGGGCACATGCCTGGGTTGCAGGCTTGATCCCCAGTAGGGGGCATGCAGGAGGTAGCCAATCAATGATTCTCTCTCATCACTGATGTTTCTCTCTCTCCCTCTCCCTTCCTCTCTGAAATCAATAAAAACATATTTTAAAATTTATATATTTAAAAAAAATAAAATGTCCAGAAATAATAATCTCCCTGTGCAGAGATGCCCCCAGACCAAAGGGCCAGCTTTGGAGTTAGAATATAAATTCTAATCCTATTCACCGTGTGAACATTAACTGAGTCATCTCACCTCTCAGGGCCCAATGTGAGTGGGCAAAGTAGGTTTACAGTTGTTTGTATGGAAAATGATACAATAATTAATAAATAATAATACAAGAATAACCTCTGTGTTTCACGTACTCACGACAGTAAACTTGTTTTTGCCCACCCTGTATATACACATAGGGTTAACATGGGAATGTCCGTGAGATGGCTGGCAGAGAACCTAGAACAACTGCTATTCTTTTCTTTTCGTTTTTATTATTGTGAAACATTACACACAGTGGGAAACACTATGATTTTCTGTTGCAGGCATCAGCCTGTGTGTATGCTTTAGCTAGTTCCTCCACAATCATTATTATAAGCCCAAACATCCTTTGGCTTGCTGCTAGACTGTGTTTTTTTGCATTTGATAGCACATGAGGAAAGATGAGCTGAGACTGGACCATGTGTGAACACTGGATTTCTCTGGGTTACGTTCTGGGGTCTTTTATCTGGAATCTGATACCTAAAAATCATTAGTCACACAAAACAATGGTGAGAAGAAACAGAGATCCACCAAACTTGAGCTATCAGGGTTTTTAGAATAACACCAGAAATGAATGACATGATGAATGACACTGAGGTAAGAATTACAAGTTTGGGGACAATCGCACTATTCAGGATGGATTATGTGAGACAAAAAATCAAGCTTCTGAATTCACTAAATTCAGGAAATTGCAGAGTGAGTACTACCAATGCCCAATTCTTTAAATAAATTGAGGGCATTATTAAAAGGGGTGAGAGGGACAATGGCAGACCTGCTGGGCAGGTTCAAAGATGCTGCATAGCCTCTAGCAAAGACCCCAAGAACTTGTGACTTGTGATCAAGCTGGTTGGAGCCATGGGTAGCCTAAATTTTACAAGAAAGAGAAAACTGGGGAGTCAGCACTGGAGTGGACTCTGAATCATGGTTATGGAACGTGCAGGCCGAGTAGCAGAGTGCCCACAGAGGCACTCACTCCTGGCATCTGGGCAGAACCATCCTTTGCTGTGCAGGTTGCACACACTGCAGATGTTTGGCATCCCTGGTTCCCAGCTCACAAAATGCCAGGAGCACTACCCGCTGGACATGGCAACCGAGAACATCTATTTCCAAAAGCCCATGGAAAGAATGGCTATGTTCCTCGTTAGGACCATCTGAGAGACACTGTCCAGTGACAGAGGACTTGTCCAAGGAGCCACTGAACCCAGGCGCCCCACGGCCTCTCACACGTGGTGATCAGTCTGTTTTTGCTTCTGTGTAGTATTGGGACCTTCCCCACGTGGACGGCTCACGTACCTCTGCAGCAGTGGCTCCAGCCACCCCTCGTGGCACTCACAGTGGCAGTCCAGGAAGGTCAGCACTTGGCCCTTTGCCGCGGAAGCCCCCAGCAGCCGGGCTCGCACCAGGCCCTCCCTCTTGTTGGCGCGGATCAGGCGCACCTTGGGCAGCTTTGACAGCTCATTTTCCAGGCGTTCCTTCAGGTGCTCTGGGGAGGCAAGTGGGACAATGAGGGACACACATCCCAAGCGAGGTCCTTGCAGGGCCACCCTGTCCCCAAAAGAAAACTAAACAGACATAAGCCTCCTTTGCTCTGCAACCTAGAACATGCTCACCTCACCCAGAACCAAGGCTGCAAGCACCCCAAAGGCCAGGGGAGACTGGGGGGGAGGAATTCCAGAACCACCAAATGCCTAAAATGGGTGACATGTATGCAGATATATCTCAATAAAACTGTTACCCCCAAAATACATTACACCTTGATTTATGAACATTTAAAAATAAAAAGCTCAAGAACCATCTGACCACAATTTTTCTGAAAAATTGTGTTAATATAAATTTGTTAATTTATGTTAATTATGCAATATGCTATACATTTTTAATTTATATGGAATAATCTATACTAATAAAAGCATAATATGCTAATTAGACCAGAAGTCCTTTTGGACGAAGCCAGGGCTGCAAGGGAAGCCCGGATCCCAGGTGCCAGAGGGAAGCTGGTGCCAGCAGCCGGGGGAAGGAAGGCCTACTCTTGCACAAATTTCATGCATCAAGCCTCTAGTTTTAATATAAATTTTGTTATTATAGCTATATTATTATAGTTATATTAGTGCACATTTTATTATATGATGTTATGATAGTTCTGTTCATGTAAATTTTCTCAGTAGCATATTTCAGTTGACACCGTAATAGTAGTCATAACAATGGCAGCTAGCCTGAGAGGGCCGACTATGCTCATTGCTAAGTGATTTACATGATTCTCACAACAATCCTACAAGGTAGGTACCACTATTACTCCCATTTTATAGATGAGAACACTAAGGCCAGAGAGGCTAAGGAACTTGTCAAGGTCAGGGTCACAGAGCACGTAAGCTGAGGACCCATGATTTAAACCCACGGACTCTGCCTCCTTGAGTCCACAGGCTTAACACTGCCTCCCAGAGCTTTCTTGTGCACCTTCTGAACTTTATTAAAGTAATCTACAACTTGTCAGGAGAACATCCTCTTTTGCTAAAGAGGAAATGAGTCCTTAAAAGTTGAAAGGATGGCCGAAACTGGTTTGGCTCAGTGGATAGAGCGTCGGCCTGCGGACTGAAGGGTCCCAGGTTCGATTCCGGTCAAGGGCATGTACCTGGGTTGCGGGCACATCCCCAGTAGGAGATGTGCAAGAGGCAGCTGATCGATGTTTCTCTCTCATCAATGTTTCTGACTCTCTATCTCTCTCCCTTCCTCTCTGTAAAAATTTAATAAAATATATTAAAAAAAAAAAAAGTTGAAAGGATGTACCCACAGCTAGTGCTGACCCCAGACTCCCGACTCCATTCATAGGCTCTAGGGCTGGAGGCCCCCACTCACACCCCTCAGTGGTCAGGTGGAGGCTGGTGGGCACGCCTGGGGCAAAATAAAAATGAGAGAATTTCTCTACATCAAATGGGAAATTTTTATAAAATGTTCTAGGTTGCTTCATAGTTTGTGAAAATATTCTTGCCACTAAAAAAAAGGTAACACTCATCAGTTGTTTTTTTTCAATCCAAATATAACTGCAAGTAAGTTGATGGTAGGCGCAAGACAGAGGACTTCCCACGCAAAGGTAACTTATGAGGGTGCCCAGTGAATACCCCAAAAAGTGCACCTGTGGCCTCCTGCACTCATTGTGGATTTGGTCAGCTTTAATCTTCTGTCTGCTGAACTGTCTTCCGACACCCTCAAGGTGTGTCAGCCTCTTGGAGCTCAGACTGACAGTGCAGGTAGGGCGGTAGGAGGCAGGCAGGACTCTCACCTCCATTATGGGTTGAGTGAGCATCTGACCTGCTTTACAGGTTATCAGGATGGGAAAGGGAAGCTGTGGCCCTGAGGCACGTTTATGAGGGAACTGAGCTGCGCTGGAAGGGGTTCGGACCGTGCTCCTGCCTGCCACAGAATCCCATCAATCCAGTGAGTGCCCTAAAGATAACATTTTAAATCTGCTATTTGCTTCTGAATAAAGACATTGCTGAAATATTTTCGGCACTTTCTAGTTTAGTATTGCATAAAAACAGAAGTTATCATTTAACAAGTGCTAACACTATACCAGGCACTGGTACCTTGCTTTATCTCATTTAACCCTTGCAACAACCCTACAAGGTAGGAAATATTATTATTTTATTTTATCTATGTTAATGAATTACATTAATATATTTTAAAACAGGGGCTGAAGCCAAGGTTGAAACTGGTTAAGCTCCTTGCTCAAGGCTGGATTCAAGCCCATGCAGTATGAGCACCCAGCAGAGCACCCAGCAGAGTGAGTCCCTTTCCCATGTTTCCTGGAGCACCACGTGGTAGCACCCTCAGTCATTACATCTGTGTCCCTCCTCCAGGCTCTGAGCTCCCTAAGAGCAGGAGCCGGACACAGGGGGATGCAGGAGGGCTGTCCTTACCAGGCCTTATCGCACTCTCACCTCCCAGGCACTGCCATGGAAAGCTAGGCCCCACCAAGAGCCCATGTCGGGGGCTTACCTCTATCACTGTAGTCATCTACCAGGATAACTTCTTCTAGCAGGATGTCTGGGGACGTCTCGAGGACACTGTAAACTGTCCAAAGGAGAGTTGACCAGGCTTCATTATAAAATGCTATGATAATCGATGTCGTGGGCAATTGATCATAATCGTATTTCTTTTCTTTGCACCTGCAAATACAACACAACTTCAGGAATAGAGAACCGACTGTTGACTGTGTGTGTACCCGGCCAGGAGGGTGCTGGGGATGGGGTGAAGGGGACATAGGTCAAGACCAGGTCATGGGACAGTGAGATTTTCATATTGTTCCCTTCCATGGACCATCCATTCTGAGGAAGGCCAGCCGCCATGCAGTGAGGATGGAGCTGCTCTTAGCCTATGGAGAGGTGTATGGAGCGAGAGACTGAGCTCTCCCGCTACAGCCAGTATAAACTTTCCAGCATGGGATGTGCCTGCTTTTTTTAATTTATTTTTTTTATTTAATCCTGACCCAAGGATATGTTTTTATTAATTTTAGGGAGAGAGGAAGGGAGAGAGAGAGTGAGGTTTTTGAAAATCAAGTTGATGCAATTTAAAGAACTGTCCTTTAGTCTAAAATCACATCCCTACTGTTCTGGATTAAAATTTATTTCTTCTCATAATAATAAGCAGGAGGACAGAAAAAGCTCTGCTTGACCGAATAGAGTTGGGACAGGATGTCAGCCCCTCCTCAGAGCTTTTGTTTTCGTGTTTCCATTGGTCTGTGACAACCCAAAGCCCAAGGCCACTTTTCTCACTTGTCTAGGTGGGTTCTCTATTTGAGTCCCCTTAAATCACAAGAACGCTGCATACCACTTTGGCAACACACACTCAGAGCCTTAAAATGTTCCTCTTCTCTTTGATGTCATATTACTGTATCTAAGAACTCCTCATCTAAGACAATAATCAGAAATATCCTAAAGGAGGCTTGTGGTAAAAATTTTTCTTTGCAACATTATTTATAATAGCAAAAGTCTATTGACAATTTCAACGTCCAACAAGAAATGGTTAAATAAAACGTAGCATGGCTGCATGAAGAAATGCTACATGGCCACCCAAAACCACATCTTCAGAGGATATTTAACAATAAAAGACAATGACATTATATTGTTAATAAAAAAAAACAGAGTACAAATCTATACAGCATAATGCCAGTTCTATACACAACAATGTATGTATGCACATGCTCACACATAAGCAATAAACAGTAAGAAATATGCCATAATGTTAACAATGGTTATCTCTGAGCAGTAGATTATTTCTGATTATTTAATTTTTATGTTTTCCTGCATTCTAAAATTGTTCCATAATGAATTTGCATCATTCTTATAATCACAAAAAAGATTATTTTTTAAAAGCTGGATCATATTTCTTTAGCTCCCCATAGCAAATGCCTTCAATGAACAATAATTTAATATTCTGGCCTCTCTTTTTTTTCTGGGCCTGGTAGTTTCTCCTTCTCTCTTTAAAACATCCCTTAGAGGCATTCTCCTTTGTGACTGCCCAATGTGCCCTTCTGGAATGTTTTCACAAAAAATACTTTCCCCTTTGCCTGGCTGATAAAAAGCTGAGCATCCTTCAATTAGAGGAGAACAACTGAGTCACCCAGGGTTCCATTTTTGCCTAGGGGACAAAAGGAAGCTCAAAGCAGCCCAGCCGGTGTGGCTCAGTGGTTGAGCGTCGACCTAGGAACCCGATGTCACCGGTTTGATTCCTGATCAGGGCACAAGCCCGAGTTTCAGGCTCGATCCCCAGTGCAGGGCGTGCAAGAGGCAGCCGATCGATGTTTCTCATCGATGTTTCTATCTCCCTATCCCTCTCCCTTCCTCTCTCCCTAAAATCATTAAAAATAAACAAACAAGCAAATAAATAATTTTAAAAAGGAAACTCAGAGCCAAATTCACTGCTGACTCACATAAGCCATCCTTTCCTTAACTTTCTGGTATAACCATGTGCTTTGTGAGGGCAGTGGCTGAACTGTCTTTTTCTCTGGGTATCCAGCATGCCTTGCATTGTACCTGGTAATGGTAGTAGCGTGTATTAGGTGCTTACTACGTGATAGGCAGCATAAGCACTTCACATGCATTATTCCACTTAACCTCCACATTGGGTAGGGCCTACTCTAATCTCCACTAACACAATACATGTCTATGTAGTGTATGGAGACGAATGAAATGGGTGCAGTAAACGCCTCCTGAGCTTTTATCTTTGTTTTCAGGTTATCACATTGAAAATTCATATTCTTTGTAGAACAGGCCAGGGAGGTCATAATGTCCACTGGTGTGTTTTATCTGCCCAGATTCCTTTCTCTTTCTTCACAGTATTGCACTGATTTCCCTTTCAGAAACTATGCCTCCTGGACTCTCAGTCTGTGTGGTTACACACACACACACACACACACACACACACACACACACACACGTATATTTACATACACGCACACAGTCCTCTGGTAAGGTCAAATGCCCCAGGCCTGACGAGTCAACATTTTCTGATGATATCCATTGAATCTCTGAATCCAGGGCCCAAAATAATCTGAACCCAGTTCTCATCCCAGACTTTTCTACTATAAAAGTCAATATGTTTTCTTTTACATTTAATTCCGTTTCCATTGGGTTTTCAGTCACTTTCAACCCAAAGA
This sequence comes from Myotis brandtii, assembly GCF_000412655.1. Classification (NCBI taxonomy): domain Eukaryota; kingdom Metazoa; phylum Chordata; class Mammalia; order Chiroptera; family Vespertilionidae; genus Myotis; species Myotis brandtii. Next base: position 1,141,889 of record NW_005362270.1, on the reverse strand, counting down.
ACCCTAAGAGAGAAAAAGTATAACAAAAAGAAAGCATAAAATAAGATGGAATAATTAAATCCTAAAGTATTAATAAGCACAATAACTATAAATGAACATGACTATCTAGTTAAAGTCAAAAACTGTCAGTCTGGATTTTAAAACAAACAAACACAAAATTCAATATGCTAGAGACACACTTCAAACATAATTACACAGCGTGAGTGGGAAAAGGTATCATGGAAATACCAACAAAACTAAACACGTTCTAAACTTAAAGAACTGATTCAAAGAAAAGGTGCCACTCTGACGGCCACATGATGAATCTAATAAGAATAAAATATCTCGCAGTTTACAGCCTTGTTGGAGAAGCAAAAGAAGCATCAGTCTAATCTCCACACTATGTGTGATGTTTTTCCAAAGATAATGTTATCAAAATAGACAAGCAGGCTACCTCCCTGCAAAAAGTGAAATTCTAACCAACTCCCTCCTGCCAACCCCTGCAAGACACAAACACTTTTGCTAAATTAGCTAATTTGAGCTATTTTGAGACTGTCATCCCAGCACCCAAATCCTGATCCCTAAACTTAGTAACATCAGCAATTACAGTATTGATAAGGCTAAAACCAGAGCAAGCATTTAAAAAATGCAAATAGCTGTATATTATTTAGACACTTTCCTAACCAGTGGTTCAAACTCCTCTGCTATGGCAGAGAACGCCCGATGTTCTTATGTGTGGCATCCTCATCCAAGTGCCCATGAAAATGCACTGTCACTCAACTTTTCTCTCTGGCTAAATGAGTCAGAACACAAATGAGGATGACATTCTAGTGATGATCTCAAGGCTTCTCTGACCTAGGGAAACGAACACTTTCGGCAAATATTGGGAGTGCAAAATTGTTAGCAATCACTCACTTGTGACACACCTTCCAATGACTGTGATGTCAGCACTAGTTTCAACTGCACTTGGCCTGTTTTTAATCCCCACTTTGTCTACTTCTGGTATTCTCCCACACCCTCCAAAGCACCCACCCTTAATCTTCTGAGTGAGAAATCTTTAGGCTCTCGGCCAGTAGCTTTCAACACTAGTTGACATCAGCCTTAGCCTAGTCCTAGGCTCTACCCACAGAAAATTATATTTAATTGTTCTGGGGATGGTCTCTGAAATCAATCTTTTTAAGTCTCCAAAGGCCACAAACCCAGCTATCTGGCTTCCCACTTTGGCCGGCTGCCATCTCAGAGTGAAAGTTCCCTCTCCACGCTATGCTCAAATGATATGGGAGTTGTTAAAGGGTTTTGCAAACCCTAAACTATATCACCATGCAAGGATTGCTTGTCATCCTCCACCTCTTCCTCCTTGATTCAGTGCTATAACGAACAAAAATAAAGCTGTGCTCTAATCCACTGGCATGTAAAGTATTAGACTCAGACGAGCTGGGGTCTACAACAAGTTTTAAGGCAGTGGTTCTCAACCTTCCTAATGCCGCGACCCTTTAATACAGTTCCTCATGTTGTGGTGACCCCCAACCATAAAATTATTTTCGTTGCTACTTCATAACCGTAATTTTGCTACTGTTATGAATCGTAATGTAAATATCTGATATGCAGGATGTATTTTCATTGTTACAAATTGAACATAATTAAAGCAGAGTGATTAATCACAAAAACAATATGTAATTATATTATGTGTTTTCCGATGGTCTTAGGTGACCCCTGTGAAAGGGTCGTTCGACCCCCAAAGGGGTCTCGACCCACAGGTTGAGAACCACTGTTTTAAGGAGTTAGAACCAACACTCCTAAGTTTTTCTATCAGTCTGGAATCAAACCTGAAGGAATTTGAACCCGACCCCTGCAGTCCACGGGATAATGCTCTAACCACTGAGCAACTGGCCAGGGCCCATATGTATATTTTCAAAATCTATTTCCATACCTGGAAAAATCTAGGATGACAGCAAAATGTTAACAGTGGTTCTCCCCAGGATGGTAAGTTTATAGGTGATTTTTATTTTTTGAACATCTATTGTTTTTATAATTAAAACAGATAATTGACTCCACCCAAAAGGGAGGAGAGAATAAAAGATCTGAGTTCTAACCATGGCTGGTGTGGCTCAAGGGTTAGAGCATAGGCTCATGTACCAAAGTGTCACGGGTTCTATTCCTGGCCAAGGAAGGGCACATACCTGGGTGTCAGGTTTGAACCTTGGCCTAGGTCCCAGAGTGTGTGGGAGGCAACCAAGAGATGTGTCTCTCACATCAATGTCTCTCTCTCTCTCTCTCTCTCTCTCTCCCCTCCCTCCCTTCCTCTCTACTTCCACTCTCTCTAAAAATCAATGGAAAAACATCCTCAGGTGAGGATTAACAACAAAAAAAACCCATTTAGGTTCTAGATCAGCTCTCCCCAGATCTGAGTGTTAACTTGGCTTCTTCTCTTAGTTGAGACTGGATGCTGCCTCAGGGCCTTCCCTCCTGTAACATTCAAGCTTCTTAACAATCCCTCTGCTTATTAATTAGATTCCCAAGGGACCATCTCTCCCATGCAGACTGTGAACTCATAATCTGCCATTCCTCAGGCTAAATCTAAAGAGCCTGATTAAGTCCTCACCCCTGTATGAACTATAAAAGTGAGTCACCAAGAAAGGCCCTGGCACTATTGGCCACACCAAAGTTATACCTTAAGGCCTGGGGGGGCTGAGCCCAACAGAGATAAGCATACCTTTCTCTCCAGCTAGGCAAGAATAACCCAACAGGCCTTGCAGCAGGAATTAAAGGCTGGAGGTATTCAGACTCCTTATCATGCTGGGTTTGGATTAACTTCCCAGGGTCAATGCCACAGCAGGATCTATAAGCAAATCCTGATAGGACACAGGGCAGCTGCGTCACCATGGAGACAGGATACCATAGCCCATAGGTCACCCACAGTGTCCCAAAGCGATTTCACAACTGGGACAATAAAGGAAGTAGGAATCCAGAAAAGAAAAACTTTATGACCAATCCCTAGATGACTCTTAGAAGGGGCCTCCTGAGTAAATTATTAGCAACAGGGAAGAGAGGAAAACTAACAAGAATTGAGTGCACAGTGTGTTCCCAGGTGTTAAGTGCTTTATTACTGCCTAGGTTGGGTCTTTTTACTCATTCCCCATTTTTTGTTGTTGTTGTTAATCCTCACCCAAGGATTTTC
>NW_005362270.1:1136697-1138618 GCF_000412655.1 Myotis brandtii | reverse complement strand
AGGGAGGGAGAGGGGTAGAGGGAGAGGGAGAAGAAGAGGGAGAGAGAGAGAGAGAGACAGAGAGACAGAGAGACAGAGAGAGAGAGAGATTGCTTCCTGCATGAGGGGGCTGGGGATGAACCTGCAACCCAGGTACATGCCTTTGACCAGGAACTGAACCCATGACCCTTTGGTTCTCAGGCCAACACTCTACCCACTGCGCACACCAGCCAGGGCTACTCATTCCCTATTTTGCAGATAAGGAAACAGGCTCAGAGAAGCTAGATAGCTTGCTTAAGATCACAGAGCTGATGAACAAAAGAGTGAGAATTTTATCTCACATGGGCTGGGTTTGAACCCTAGAAAGCTTCCCCTACCAGTGGTCGGCAAACTGCGGCTCGCAAGCCACATGCGGCTCTTTGGCCCCTTGAGTGTGGCTCTTCCACAAAATACCGACTTCTGCGCATGGGCCACGAAGTTTCAATCGCATTGTACGTGTGCGCCCACACGTGGTATTTTGTGGAAGAGCCACACTCAAGGGGCCAAAGAGCCACATGTGGCTCGCAAGCCACAGTTTGCTGACCACTGCCCTAGACTGTCACTCAGTGAGCACCCTTGGGTTTCAAAGAGATAAACATGCATTCAGCCATTTGGATGAAGTGGAGGGAACTACTACCAGCCCCAACAAACTTCTCAAAAAGATTAACAGGGAAAATGCCTCAGGCAAAAGCAGGAGGCTAGACGTGAACAGATCCCCAAAAATAGGGAGGTGCAAGTCCATCCAAACTTTGCAGAGGTAGGGCCACCTCGTGCAGACATTCATTCTCTCTCCGGCCAAGGGTCCACAGAGCAGGTCCCTTAAATCCGGAAATCAGTGCCAAGGGAACCAAGAGGGTCACGTCCCCCCAAGTTCCACCACTTTCTAGTTGTCACCTATCCTCTCTGGGCCTATTTCCACGCCTGTAAATTAGGAAAGACAAGGATCAGGGAGGGGTAGCAGGTGCCTGATACACACAGCAGGCTGCCCAAGTATGAGCTCTCTTTTCCTCAAGTCTTTAAGGAGAGGATCAAGCAGGGAACTGGAAGATTCCCACCAACTGAGGAAGAGAGAAGGCCAGAAGGGCTGTCCTCCTGCCAGCTGTTCCCTTCTCGAAACCTGGGCAGTGGGCACCAAGCGCCCAGCCAGCAGCCCGAGTAGGAATTGGGCCTTTGACCACACAGGCTCTGGGCCTGCACCACCCACAGGAGTGAAGTGGGCTAGACCACAGCCAGAAGGCGCCCTTCCCACCAGCCACTCCTACCTGCCTTCCTCCTCCTAATGCTCAGGTGAGAGGGAAGGTGGATTGCAACCTCTGACGTGGCTGGAATCCTTCATGGCCCAGGCGCACGCATAACTAAATGGAGCCTGTCTTGAACCCCAGGAGTCCTTGGCTTTGCAAAGGCAGGAAGATACTGGCAGAGCTGGACTGAGGGTGCTGTGGGGCCCAGGAAGGGCACCCAATGGGGGTCTCATCTTAAACCTGTCGGCTTAGCCCCGATCCCCACTTTTCTGGACCGAATGACAGACCTTCTGAAGAGGGAGAGAGCCAACAGACCACATAGGAACAGATTCCTCAATTTCTGACATTTTTTCTGTCTTCATTTTTTAAAACTTTCTTGCGCCCCTCCCCCCATGTGAACCCTTCCACGGCCAACTCCCGAGAAAGACTCAATAAGACGCGCAACCGCCAGGTCTGTTGAGACCCCACGGCCACCAGGCCACTCCACAGATGCGGAAACTGAGGCGCCCGGACTCCGCGGGCAAGGCTCCTCCGGCCACCTGCGGACTCACAGCGGGTTCCAGCGCTCCGGCAGGCGGCGGTGCAGCGAGATGCGGTCGCTAAGGTAGATGTTGATCTGATGCAGCCGCACGCTCTCCTCCTGCAGCCGCAGTTCCTCGACC
>NW_005362270.1:1127850-1136321 GCF_000412655.1 Myotis brandtii | reverse complement strand
GGTCCCCTGGAGGAGGAGTAGGATGCCCATTCCTCACCACTCTGCGTGGGCTTGCAGAGACTTGCAACTTGCTGGCTGGGCTGTGTGTATTATTTAAAAAATAACGGCCTGACCAGCGTGATCAGAGTTCTATTCCCGGTCAGGGCACAGGATCAACCCCCATTGGGGAAGGAGGGAGGGTAAGGGAAAGGGGCATGCAGGAGGCAGCCAATCAATGATTCTCATCATTGATGTTTCTCTCTCTCCTCTCTTCCTCTCTGAAATCAATAAAAATATTTTTTTTAAAAAATAAAAACAAAAGGTGACGACGTAAACCTTTAGCTCAGTGCCTGGCACATCGTAAGCACTCAGTAAATGTTGGCTACAGGGTCCTAAGAATTTTACTGCCATTATCACATCTGACCCTTATACAGTCCAGTGAGAGAGCACTAAGATTATAAACTCCACATTACAGATGAGAAGACTGAGGCACTGCAAGGCTGAGTGACACCAGGCTGTCCACTGAGGCCTGCTGTCCACTGTGGGCTAAGACATACTGTTCAGATCCCTTGAGTAACAAAGCCTCCTCTGGCTCCCTCCTAGCAGGCATTTGTGTTTCTTAGCTTTACTTTACAGATAGCTCCAAGAAGCTGATCAAAGCAATGAGCTATCCCCTCAGAAAAACACACACATACACACCCATAATATGATCGCACACATGACAAGCCATCAATTCATGGTAAATACCCTGGGCCTTGGCTCCAGGTTTCCTTTGGAGGCATTGAGGGAATAAGGGAGCCACAGGGGCTGGACATACAGTATTTAACAGGTCAAGACTAGAATGAGACATGAAGATCTCTCTGAGGTGCAAAATTTGAGAGTGGGCCAAAAAAACTCAGTAATCAAAATAAGTAATATTTTTTTCAAAATCAAAATGAATGCAAAAATCCATAATGAGACAAAATATCAACGTTTTAAATAAAGGCAGAATCTGACCCTGGCTCACCTCACTCACATCCTAATCCCAGCCCTGATTGTACTAGGATGTGTAACTCCAACTATTGAAAAAAATCTGCATTATTAACTGGTACACCTGGCAGGACTCATCACCTGGCCCTGCCCCCTGTTCACCTGCCCACTTCCGGCTGCTCAGGTGGCCCCGCCCCCTTGTCTGGCATGATCGCCTGGCCTTGTCCCCTTTGGGAGCTGGTGGAGCCGCCTGTGACCTGGGCTGAGTTGAGGGGGAGGTGGGCTGAGGGTAGGGACCTCTGCTCCCCGTCTCTGAGCCTCAGTTTTGGCATCTAGAATATGGGCACAACAACCCAGTAGCTGGCTCCTGTCAACCCAGTTGCTCCAGGAAGCGGAGGCCCAGGCTGGACTCATGGGTGGGAAGGCCTGGGAGGTAAGGGCTGGGATGGGGGGTACCCTGCATCATCCTGTAGCTGAGGGCTTGGAGAGTCAGCGAGGAGTCCCTGAGCCACGAAGCCTGAACTTCCCACCAAACAGCCTGCCCTGGTGTGCCCACTACACTGTCATGAGCCCCCCGGGTGGTGAGAGACAGGGCCGAGGCACAGACACAGAGATGAATCTCCCTGTGAGCCCCTGCAGTGAGAGGTCTAGGGGATCTCCTGTGCCCGGGGATAGGGCTCAGATGTTCCTAGACCGGGTCAAAGCCCCAAAAGGAGGAGAAAGGTAAGGTCTATTTCCTGAAGCTGCTGCTCCAAAGACTACAGACTGCTGGAGACAAACAGGAACTGTGCTCTCCCCGTTCTGGGGCCAGAATGTGAAATCAGGGTGTCAGGGGCTGTGGTCCCTCAAAGGCTCCAGGGGAGGGTCCTTCCTGCCTATTCCCTTTCTGGGGGGCTCCTGGCCGCATCCCTTCAATCTTCCCATGGCCCCTCCTGAGTCCTCGAGTCCTCCTGAGACTTCTCCCAGGTGTACCGGTTAATAATACGGATTTTTTTCATAACTATTTACAGGTTAATAATGCAAATTCTTTCATATTTTATTTACTGGTAAGTAATGTGGATTTTTTTCATAAATATTTACCAGTTAATAATGCGGATTCTTCCATAAATATATCTTGATTTTGATGTGGATCACATGGATATATACATATGTAAAAAATTCATCAAGTTCTTTAAAACCCATTAGCTTAACTTATGAAAGTTATATCTCAATTAAAAAAATAAAAAGACAGAATGAAGAATTTTAAAAGAGAGAGAGTCCCTGGCCTCCAGGACAAGCACTGAAGTCCTCTGCTTGACAGGAGAGGACCTCAGAATGTGGCTCCAAATTCTGCAAAGCCTATTTCCAGCCACTAGGGGAAAAGGGGAAGGGCTTCACCACTCCAGGTCTTTGCACACGCTGTTCCCTCTACTAGAAATGCCCTTCCCCACCTGGCAAGCCCCTATCCACCCTTTAAGTCTCTGCCAAAAGCCGCCTCCTCGGCAAAGCCTTCAGCAATTCCATAGACTTTTAGGCAAATGTATTTCAAGATTGCTTCATCCTATTGTGTCTTAGTCAGGCTTCCATTGGAGAAATAGAATCAGTAGGAGATGCATTAACAGATTTATTGCAAGGAATTGGCGTACGCTACTTGTGGGGCCTGGATAAGCAAATCCAAAATCTGTAAGGCGACCATCAGGACAGGCAAGCTGAAAGTATAGCAACAGCTGAAGTCGTAGTTCACAGGCAGCATTTCTTATTTTCTAGGACAACCTCAGTTCTGCTCTTAAGGCCTTTTGACTGACTAAGTCAGGCCCATCTTTACTGAAAGTCAACTGCTTGTAAGCATTCATCATCCACAAAATATCTTTAGAGCAACATCTAGATTAGTGCTTGATTGAATAACCGGGATTAAAGCTTAGGAAATTGACACATCAAACTGACCACCTCCATTAATCTCCTAGGGCTATCATAACAAACTGTCACACACACTGGCTGAAAAACAACGAAAATTTATTCCTCCACAGTTCTGGAGACTAGACGTCCAAAATTAACCAGTCCTGTCAGCAAGGCCATGTTCTCTCTGAAGGCTCCAGAGGAGAATGTTCCATGACTTTCTCTTAGTGTCTGAGGTTGCTGGTAATCCTTAGCATTCCTTAGCTCGTGGGTGCTTCACTCCAATCTCTGACTCCACCGTCATATGGCATTTTTCTGGTGTGTATCTGTATTTGTGCCCCTTCTACTCTTCTTCTAAGGAAATGAGTCATATTGGATTTGGGCCTCCTCTAATGACCTTATTTTAACTAAATGACATCTGTAAAGACCCTATTTCCAAATAAGGTCGCATTCATGGGTACCAAGGACAAAGGCTTCAACACATCTTTTAGGAGGACCCAATTCAGTCCATAACACCATCATACTTGGTAACAGCATTTGGTACATTGGATTGTGTTGAAATCAACCCTGGCCTTTTGATAACAACAACAACAACAACAAAAAATATGTAATGCCAGAAGCCAATTCCAGCATGACAGCAGGGCTGAATCTGGGAATGGCTGATGGCATTTCCCCAAACCTGAATAGGATACATTAAATTGATTGTTTGCTGCCAGACGGCTCAGGGCATCTTAATCTACATGTTATTGCCTCCTACTGGCCAAACACCTGAACAGCCGTAGGCTAATTCCCCCATTCTGACAATGCCTCTGTATAGAAAACCCTACCCCTTTGAAGGGTATATCTCTGCCTAGCCTCAGGACAAATTGTGTTAATAAAAAGCATGGAGTCCTGAGACGAGGAGATCTTAGTTTCCTTTAAACTAGGCTCCTCTGACCCCCAAATGCCTTTCAAAATTATACTTCTATTTAATCTACGCACAACCTTCTCCAGATTGCTGAACCCTTCTAGATGCTGGAACAAGAACCCCAGCAATGTAAGGGACTTAAGAGTGTGAGCGGTGGTCACATTGTGTTCTCAGGGCTTGGTACAGTGCCAAACACACCGTGGGTGGTCAATTATTGGCAGGCTTTGTGTCTCACACTCACTGTTATAGGCATCTGCTTGAACTCACTAGAGAGGTACCTAATGGAGGACACAACCTGGTTAAGGGCAGAGAGAGGTTACTCCCAAAATGTAACAAACAGGAATTCTTCAGGTCTCCTAGCTGGAAGGACCTCTGTGATAATCTAATCTGTGAGTTTCAAAGTCTGCTCCCAGAAACTCCAGAGAACCAACCAGGAAAGTTCAAAAGAAGGCTTACTGGGTGGGGCTCCAGTTCTCCCAGAAACCAGAGCACTGACATGTTTATCTGCTTAATACTCTGAACTTCTTCATTATATTGAAGCACTCTCTTTCCGAATTACCAGAAAAACCGGCATCAAAACAAAGAAAGTATGTTGTCCAGGCCCACAGCAAATCTGTGACAGAACAGGAAATAGAATGGAATAAAAAGGTGTGACAGAAACTGCTGGATGTCTGCCAGTATTTATTCTGCTCTTCTTGTTAATCCTCACCGGAAGGTATGTTTCCATTGATTTTTAGAGAGAGTGGAAAGGAGGAGAAGAGACACAGAGAGAGAAACATTGATGTGAGAGAGACACATTGATTGCTTACTTCTCACACGCAGCCGTGTGGTCCAGGGACCAAGCCTGCAACCCAGGTACATGCCATTGACCGGAATCAAACCTGGGAACCTTCAGTCCGTGGGCAGACCCTCTCTCCACTGAGCCAAACTAGCGAGGTCCATTCTGCTCTTCTTACTTAAGAGCAGAACCCTTGATTTTTTTCACTTGTTTGTTTCTATGGTCTTCCAAAATGACAACCAGATTTCCCAGCCTCCCTGCAGCTAAACACAGATGCCATGTGACTAAGGGTGCTGCTAATGGGCTTTCAGTGGTGGTGTCAGATGGGCCTCCTAAGTAATGTCCTTCAAAGAGACTTCCTACCCTTCTTTTTGCTGGCTGGATTTGGATATGAAAGCTGGAGCTCAAGCAACCACCTTGGGTCACAACGTAAAAGTCATGTACTGGGTATGGACAGAGAGAGAAAAAACATTGATGTGAGAGAGAAACATCGATCATTTGCCTCCAGTTCACACCCCTACCAGGGATTGAACCTGCAACCTAGGTATGTGCCATGACCGGGAATTGAACCCACAACCTTTTTTTGGTATACGGGATGATACTCCAACCAACTGAGCCACACATCCAGGGCGTAAGCCCTTTTTAGTAAGCATTGTAAGAAAGGGTCAGGTGCTAGCCAGAACTCTGAATTCTTTGGGTAGCTTTCAGCTTTCTCAGACAGACACCTAATCGGGGGCCAGGGTCATACTAGAGATGCAACCTTGAGCTGTTAGAAACGATGTTAGTGTTTGTTTCAGTCCTTTAATGTGAGGGGAGGTAGGTGGATAAAATCATTTATGTTGAGAGTCTATAGTGTTTATAGGCCAAGGTTGAGTCCTAATTGAGAAGACTCAGAGGAGCCTGGCTAGAGTTTGGTCAAGGGGAGAATCGTTATCACAAGACAGATTTTTACATCACGGTGCCTAGAGTATAATGGAATAAGCAGACATTAAAAGGTACCTTTTTGAAGGTATCAGGGTGATAAAAGTGCTTATAATAATAGAACTTGGTCCAGTTAGGATTATAGGAAGGCTTCTCTGAGGAAGTAATGTTTACACGGGGACCTGAATGTTAAAGTAGTATCAGAGATTTGAAATCATATTTTAGGTTAATCTGGAACACACTCTGCTAGTGGCCTGTGTGTGTGTGTGTGTGTGTGTGTGTGTGTGTGTGGTATATCTCCTTAAAACTTTTAATCAAATATTCTCTATTCTCATAGGGACCAGAAGCAAAAAAGTTAAAAAGCACAAATTCCATCTGATTCTCTCATTTTACAGGTGGGAGTCCCAGAGCAGCAGAGGGTTTCAAACAAGTTAAGATCTAACTTGCCATCCTTGTCAACTCACAGCCTCTGATTACTGAGCCCCCTGAAGAAAAGGGGCCTCTGTGAGCATCTCCCCGAGGCTCTAAGAGGGGGATAGGAGTTTGGGATGAACCATGCAAAGCAGCTCCCACTTAGGACAACCTGCTGCTGCTACCGGACTAGTAGGATGTGACTCCACCCACTGAACAGTCTGCTAAATGGTGCCAGAAAGCAGAAGTGATAGTAAAGACCTAGAGCTGTGTGTTTTGGCCTCTGTCCAGACACCCAACACATTTAAGATCTGTGGTCAGATTAGGAAACAGAGGAGGAGTACAACTCATAGTGTCTTGGATCAGCCTACCAAATTGGAATGCTTCCCAACAGGGCCTTAGGTGCAGAGAAAAGAGTGATGGAATTAGGCCTTATAAGACATAGGTTCAAGTCCCAGGTAATGGATAAAAGTTGTCATTTATTGAGCACCTACACATGCCATAAACTGCTAGACTTTATTTTTCGCTTACCATTTTATTTCATCCTCAGGACAACCTTGCAAGGTAGACAGATGAGAAAGCAGGCTCAGAGAGTAAAGTGCCTTATCCAAGGTCATGCTACACACAAGTGCAAAGCAAGGTTTTGAGTCCATGTCTCCTCATGTCTGGTTCAGGATTTCCCCCCACACAAGTCTCTGGCAGGCTGTTGTGACACCAAAAGACAGCTTAGCTTAGTGGGTGGGAACACAGCCTTAGAGTCTACTTTCCTGAGCCCAAACCCCAGTCCCATCACAGATTGCTGAGTGGTCTTAAGTAAGTTACTTAACCTCTCTCAACTCAATTTGCTCATCTGTAAAACGGTGGTGACAATAATAGTACCTCCTGAGTAGGGTTTTTTGGAGGTTTGAGTGACACCATCCACACAGACAGCTTCTCTGGGCACAAAGCAGAGTGGAAAGAGTTTCTGCAAGGGCAGATGGAAGATGTCCATTACCTTGCTGCTCAAAATGTGGTCCTTGGACCAGCAGTATTGGTACTACCTGTGAGCTATTACTAGTAGAAATGTACACAACAGCTTGTTAATAGAGATAAAACACTAAGAATGGTTTCTGCCCAGGATGAGCACTAGATAAATGCTAATGACGACAACTTGGCATCCATAGAGGACAAATCTAGCTGGGACCTTGATTCTTTTCGTACCTCTTCCCAAATTGAGTACCTTGTCCTTTCCTTGGGTTTGTTATTAGTTTGGTGGGGTGGTTTATTTGTTCTTTGACCACATCATCTCATCTCATCTCATCTCATTGGAGTTTGATGAACAGATTTCTCTAGAAGGCACTTTTGATTTGTTGTATTAGCTCCCTTCATGGGGGTCATTAGATCCCTTTTAGATCATAAGATGATATATGTAGATATGGTATTTCAAACATTAGGGGGGAAAAGATGGCTGATTCAACCAATGATTGGAGCAACTTGATAGCCATTTGGGAGAAATAAAATTAAACCCAAACTTCCCACCGCAATAAATTTCTAATGATAAAAAGATGTCAAAGTAAAAAAAACAAAGAAAAAAAACCCAAAAACTCAAAGATGAAAGTACTAGATGAAAAAACCCAAAGGCCATTGTGGAAAGATTTATAAATTTGACTACTACATAAATTTTTTACAATTTTGTAAGGCCCAAAAACTTAAAAGACAAATCAGAAAGAGATATTTGCAGATGACATTTACCCAGTATGTGAATTAACAGGGAAATAAAAAAGAACAAACAAATAAAAATGGCCAGAGGATTTGAATAGACAGTTCCCCCAAAAAGAGATAATAAAATCTCTATCTAAAATGCATACAAATTAAAATTACTCTGAAATATTGTTTTACCTATTAGATTGACAAAGATTAAAAAGGTTATTAATTCCAGTGTTGCCAAGGATGTGAATATATGGACACTCTCATACTCTGTTGGTAGGAATGCAAACTGGTATAACCTTTGGGAAAGCAATTAGGCAACATTTATTAGAGATGTTAATATTCACATTCCTTTGATTCTGCAATCTCACATCTAGGAATTTATCCAACAGAAACAGGTCCACAAGTGCTCAAACAATGAATACAGGAAGCTTATTGTAATATTGTTTTTAGAAGCAAAAAGTTGGAAACAACCCAACTGTTCATGAATAGGAGATATAAAATAAAGTATTGCACATCCATGCACTAATATACCATAGTGTTATTAACCAGAATTATACTAATTGGCCCTACCTGGTTTGGCTCAGTGGATAGAACATCGGCCTTCAGACTGATGGGTTCCGGGTTCAATTCCAGTCAAGGGCACATGCCCAGTTTTAGGCTTGATCCTCAGTAGAGGGTGTGCAGGAGGCAACCAATCAATGATTCTCTCATCATTGATCTTTCTATCTCTTCCTCTCCCTTCTTCTCTGAAATCAATACAAATATATTCTAAAAAAAGAATTGCACTAATTGTAGGTGTTTAACATAAAAAATGTGCTTAAGATGCATTGGTAAGAAAAGCATGTTGTAGAGCTGTATGGATAGCATGATCATATTTTGGTAAAATGTGTTAACATACACAAAAGGAAAAAACTCTACAGGAATATTCACCAAACCATTAAC
>NW_005362270.1:1124210-1127648 GCF_000412655.1 Myotis brandtii | reverse complement strand
CTTTCACAGGGGTCGCCTAAGACCATCGGAAAACACATATATAATTACATATTGTTTTTGTGATTAATCACTATGCTTTAATTATGTTCAATTTGTAACAATGAAATTGGGGGACACCACAACATGAGGAACTGTATTAAAGGGTCGCGGAATTAGGAAGGTTGAGAACCACTGCTTTACAACAAACATTATTACCTTATTAGGAAAAAATGTTGGACATTTAAAAGTAAATAGAGAGATTATCTTACTTCCTAGCAAGCCCTCCTTACTTCCTTGCTAATCCACTGCACCAGTCTCTGGTCTCTCTATCCTCCTGTTCTCTCTTTCCAACCTGTTTTCTCTCTTTTCTTACAACTATCCAGACCCCACCCAGTGTTGAGGCCCACCTTGTGGCCAAGCTCTCCCATGAAGCCATCAGCAAAACTTCCCCCCTCCCCTCTCCAAATTGGGTACCTTCCTTTGAATTGACAACGAAAGTGCACAGACAACCCTGTTCTGCAACCATCTGTGATTCTCTAGAGGCCAGGGGCTGTGGCCCTCTCATCCCACACACATAATGCCTGGCATACAGAAAATTCAGTAAATGCTGGTTGAATGGGGATCATGTTGGCAATTGAGACACACTGCTCACTCAGATCGCCTTTCAAGATAACCCGATGGAGAGCAACTTGCCTGAGAGCCTCCAGGGGTTGTGCCCCTGGAATTGTTACTGAGGCTCTGCTTCCCCTGATATCTCCTGGTCAGGGACTGAGCATGGTGGGGATACCGGAACCCGGCCATTTCTGTGTGATGCAGCACGCCTTAGCTGGCCACCTTTGCTCCGTCGCCCCATGAGTGTGGCTGCAACGCAGAACTGCATGGCGGTCTCAAGCTCTTCCTACCCAAGCCTCCTCCCTCCCCACTCTCCTTTCCCAGGTGTCAGGCCTGCATCATGCTCTGAAGGCTCTCCTTCCCTTTTCCTCCTCCTTCCCCCTTTATCCTACACAAGCATTTCTCCCCAAAAAGCGCCATTTTGCATTTGATTCTCAGAGGACCCAAACCCACACAGGAATCAATGAAAAAAATACTAGAAGAAAGTTCATAAATAATTTATATACGAAGATGTGCTGGATCCATGCCTCAAAAACTCTGTGCACGTGGATCACCTGGGGGTCATGTTGAAATGCAGATTTTGGTCCAGTTGGTCTGAGGTGGACCCAAGATGCTGTGTTTCTAAGAAGCTCCCAATGCTGCGGGGCCAAGAACCCCACTTTGAGCAGCAAGATGCTGGAATCTTTATTTACCTGCCACATCTCTCTCCTCCCTCCTCTGAACCCTGGGAGGCCCACTGTGAGGACTCCATCAGCACACTCTGAACCTCTGGTTAAAAGTTGGGTTTGGCCAACGAGGAGCATGAGCAAGAGATCAGAGGGCAGGAGGAAGTTGAGATCAGAGGTTTTTATTCTTATGGTAATGGCTCCCTATTGGGTCGCTGTGGGTTGGCTGTGTCCCTCTATCAAAGATTATAGCTCCTACCAGATAGATCTCTCCAGTTTTCTCTGGTGCAGAATTCCAGTAACTGCTCTCTCCTTGCCCCCCTTTGGCCTGGGGTGGTAATGGCTCCCAACTGTCACCAGCCTTGGAGTACTGCACCAACCCTTGTGGCTCTTAGTAAACCTGGCCCACACTTCTGGAATCAGTCCTTCAGTAAATGCTCCTCATTTCCTCAGCCAAGTGTGCCATCTGTCTCCTGCTGGGACCTTGACTGCTACAAGCACTGTTCAATGCAGAATTTTTTATAATAGCAGAAAACTGGAAACAAGCTAATTGTGCATCATTAAAATGATTAAATTATGGTACATCTGTTTAATGGTGTTACATGCAACCATTAAAAAGGATGTAGTAGCTCTATACACACCTGCATGGAAAGATGCTCAAACCATTTGCTAAATGAAAACAACAAAAAAAAATCCCAAAAGATTTAGAACAGTATGCATAGTAGGAATCCATTCATTTAAAAAGTAAAATATACACTTGTTAAGGCTTGGATTGCAAATGACTGATGAGGATCCTGCTGAAAACAAACCTAACCATAAAAGGAGGGAGGGGGTGGAATTTTTGACTCCGGCTCTTCCTATCACTTGCCTCTGGTTTCTCATGTGGTGGCTTCACTATCAGGCAGGCTGTCTTCAAGCGGTGGCAGAGCGAGCACCAGCTTGGCTTACAGCATTCTGTCATCCTGACAACTGACCACCTCAGTAGAAGGGGCCTCATTCCCAGTTGCTTGAACAAAAAATCCTGGGCTGAGGCAAGCAGATGGCCTTGGACATATGCTAACCACTGAACCACATAGACTGAGAGTCAGGGAGGGAGGCTCCCCAAAAGAAAGAGAATGTCTCTTCCCAGAGAAAGAGGGGCAAGGCAGGTGTAAACAGCTGTTGTCCACTCTCGAGGAAGTATTTGTAGTGGACATTTGTTATCCTTTTTGGCTGCCCAGCATCTGAACCTCCTTCCTATACCGGAGAGTCTCCTACCTTCTCGGACACTTATACTGGAGCCTACTTCCCCCCAGAGATGCTGAAAATGCCGGAAACACACTTTCCCAGCCTCCTTTTCTGCCAGGCAAAGCGCATGGCCCTGGCCATTCAGACACAGATCTCAGGGCGGGTACAGACGCCACCTTGGGATAGGGTGCAGCTGTGGCATGATTTAGGACATTGTTCCTGGTTGTGAAACCTCTGAGACTGGTTCTCTGGCCCTAATGGGATCTGTGACCTATGAAGAAACTTTGTATTAAATCCCCTTTCTGCTTAAATTCTCCAGAGGGTTAATTTCTGCTACTTGAAATCAAGAAGCTAGATTAATGCCTATATGAATGTGTGCATTTTTTGAAAGATAAACAAAATGTGAATATTGGCTACCTGTGGCGAGTAGAACTGAGAGAGTGGGAGAGGGGGGAAAAGGGCTTTTTCTTTTGTTTGGTGAATTTTTTTTTTACCATGTATATTACTTTTATAATGGGACAACTAGTTGGTAAAAATATAAGAAAAGAACACAATAAGTAGAATAAGACAAGGATGCAATTGCTCAGGATTTTCATAGAAACAAAAGTCTTTATTAGACCTTCAAAAGATAGTCATCATCACCTCTATTGTGATGAATGGATCCAACTCTGGAAAGGAATGATGATGTGTCATCCCGGACACTGGGCCTAAGTGGTTTGCTCTATCCCTGTAACTCACTTGCTCAAACACTTTCCATGGCTCTCCCTTACTCACGGAATAATCCCACTGTCTCTAACCTGGCACTGAAGTGTTTTGCAGTTTGAGTCTTGTGTACTTTTGAGACTTTTATCTTTACGCTTCACCTAGAACAGTGGTTCTCAACCTTGGCTGCACATTAGAATCACCTGGGAATCTTTTTAAAATCCTGATTTCTGGGCCTCATCCTCCAGAAATT
>NW_005362270.1:1122958-1124140 GCF_000412655.1 Myotis brandtii | reverse complement strand
GGAGGATGAGGCCCAGAAATCAGGATTTTAAAAAGATTCCCAGGTGCTTCTAATGTGCAGCCACGGTTGAGAATCACTGACCTAGACCTTTTCTTTCAGCCCTACTGGCCCAGATTCTAAGAGCATTACCATCTTTGATCTGCCAGTGCCATGACTCTAATTCCTTCTTCATGCCCTCATCAAGTGCTGTTCTGTTTGTAACTCTACATATATGAAACTTAGTCAGTTAACAGTCAGGTACCGAGCATGTACTGTATGTCTGGCCTTGTGCTAGGGTTTAGAGCCATAGCTCACAATTTATGGAAACCAATTACCCCCTATCAGAAGTTAATGTTATCATGATGAGCAGATGGCATCAGCAATGTGCAGGCAGGGCTGCTCTTGTTAGAATCTTTCTCTTTCCCTCTTCCTGGATTGCACACTCCCCAAATGTCAACATGACTCGATTTCTCAATTTCTTCCTGTCACATTCTCAGTGACACCTTCTCCACCCACCCTTTTGTAAAATAACATCCCATCCTCTGACCTTTTGACTTAGATTTGTTATGTTCTATTTATTGTTTGAATAGCACTCATCACTCATATCCTTTCCTTACTTGGTGTATTTACAGCTTTTCCAGCACCTAAAACAGTACCCGGCCCACAGTACCTTTTGTTGATAATAGAAAGAGAATTGGACTAGATACCAGAAGACCTGGGTTCTAGTAACAGCTCTCCTCCAGGAAAATTATGTGGCCTTTAGCAAGGTGCAGCCTCGTTAAGCCTCAGCCGGCTCCTCCGTAAATTGGGGGTGACCATTTGGTGGCTGGCAGGACTGCTGCGAAGATCATACAGTATATAGGCCCAGATCATACAGGGTCTTCAACCTGAGCGTGGACCAGAATCACCGGGAGGGCCTCTTAAAACACAGTTGGAAGGGAGAGCTCCACACTCAATTTCTAGTTCAGTAGGTCTGGGGTGAAGTCGGAAAACTTGCATTTGTAGAATGCCTTCCATGGAGCTGATTCTAGAACTACAGCTGAAGAGAAAGGCACTGGAGGCGCTCGTAGCCATAACGGCCCTGCCCAGCTAAGGACTGAAACGAAGGGCCCCGCAGGACATTCTGCGGGGACAGCGTGGACCCATCTGTTCTCTAATTCAGTCAACAACTATTTAGGAAGCGCCGCTGGCCAGGCCCGTGCG
>NW_005362270.1:1112995-1122266 GCF_000412655.1 Myotis brandtii | reverse complement strand
GGTGCCCGGGGTCAGGCGGCCAGACCTGCCCGCGGGGGGCCCCCAGACGCCCCAGGAGGTAAAGAGTCAAGAATTCCTTTGAGAGAGTTGGAATGGTAAACTTTGAGCAGCTTTGGGATGCGACGAGACGTAGAAACTTTTTTTATAACATAAAATCAGAGTCTTAGAAACATTGGCCTTTCAAAACAGAATCTGGACACTGCGAGTGGAATCTTAGAGACTCACTCTTAGAGGTTCATTCATTCCTTCTTGTAACAAGGGTTTCCTGAGAATCGGCTTGGTGGTGGGGATGCTGCCAGACCCAAGTAAAGACCCCACTGGGGGCAGCTCACATGCCAGTGGGTAGGCCAGACAAGGGAGCAGGCTTGACAGGGTAAGTTCAGGGAGCTCTCGGAGGTGGGAGAAGCTTTCTGGTAAGGCTGATGCATATACTCAAGTGGAGACCTGAGGATTTCTAAGAATTAATCCGGACAGAAGTGGTGGGAGGTGGGAACCCAGTGATAGGAGACCCATGCAAAGGTTTGGAAGCAATATGGAACATAAAGCATTGGTAGGATTGTTAGAAAGATGTTATGGCTGGGAGGGGGGCCGGGAGGAGTGGGAGATGAGCTTCCCTTGGAGAGATGAAGGCAGGTGCCAGGAGCAGGGCTGGGAAAGGTTAGCTGTCCTAAGGGCACTGGGGAGTGGTGGAAGGTTGTAGGCAAAGTGAGTGACAGAATCAGATTGTTTTGAAAAATCACTTTAACAGTAATGAGGATGGATGGGACAGGGGGGCTAGAGTCAGAAAGGCCGGTCTGGAGGCGATTGCAGCGGTCGTGGAAGAGGTGATGTTGGCTTGGACCAGAGCAGAGACAGTGGTTGGGAGAGCAAAGAGATGAGTTTGAGATGTACTCAGGAAGCAGGATGGGCAGGACTTGAAACCCTGATATAAAGAAGCTTTGGCGTACAGTGAAGTCTCTTACCCTGTCAGCCAACTACTGAGGCCTCACCCACCCCTCAGTTTCTTGTGGCAGTTCCCCAAGGAGGGAACGCAGGTGATATGTAATTTTGGGTGGATATTGCCAAATTGCTTCCCATACCGTGTATTAGTTTCCTATGGCTGCTGTAACAACTTTCCACAAAATCAGCAGCTTCTGTCCTCACATCTTCTGACTCTGACTCTTCTGCCCCCCTTTTCCACAATTCAAGGACCCTTGTGATTCCATTGGGCCCACCTAGGTAATCTAGGATACTCCCCATCTCAAGATCAGCTGATTAGCAACCTTAATGATTAATAATTCTATCTACAACCTTAATTTCCCCTTTGCCAAGAAACCTAACACAGGTTCTGGGGATTCGGGTGTGACTGTCTTTGGGAACCTGTTATTCTGCCGGCCAGGCCACGGCAGTTACACCCGTTTACCTTCCCAGCGGCAGTGTAAGCGAGCGCTTGTTTTCCTACAGCCTTGCCAACAGTGTGTTAGCAAACGTTAGGATTTTTGTGTCTGCTGGGTGAAAAATCTTATCTCAGTGTAGCTGGGATTTGCATTTGTTAAACTGTGAGTGAAGTAAAGCATCTTTCCGTACGTCTGAGCCATTTGTTTTTCCAAAAGGCTATGAAGACACCGTGTTCTTAGTCATAATGCCGATGATATTTTATTTCTCCGAGTTCTTTTCCAAGTGTTACACAGTTGTTCTAATTAGTTTGTATCGCTGGAAAATGTTCATTCTGCCTTATTTTCAAATATGTCATTTTAAACTGCTGTGTGAAAGTTCATCCATGGGACAGTACTGTGGTTTGCTTAACCATTCCCCAGCCATGGGGCATTTGTTTCAGTCATTCTATAAACACACTTTGGGAACACATCCCAGTTAGGGAACGTATGCCTGTTGGCATGGGCTATGCAGTGTTTCATGCTCTCATCTGGATGTTGGGACCCTTTGTCTTGACATCTGATTTCTTGCCTGGAGCAGTCTGGGATGAACTTAAGGCCTTTGGAGCTATCTCCACCTTTCCCCTGAGGTTCCCTGTCACTCTTAGGCTCTCTTTCAGGCTTTAAAGTGCCAGGTGAATCCTGGGCCTTGGTACCTGTCTGTGCCGTGGCCACATCTGCTCATCTGTCTCTGCCATACCCTCTCTTGAATCCACACCCTCTCTCTCCTTCCCCTCTGCCTTAGTCCAGACCACAGGTTGTAGGAGCCTTCCACTGCTCTCCCTTCCTCCTGGTGTGCCCTCTAATCCAGCCTCTACAGAGCTTCCACATCTTTCTGAAATGAACGTTTGGTTGTGCCTCTCCTGTGATGGCTCCCCTGCTAAGAGTCCTTAGCAGGGCATTTGAGACTCACCTTCAGACTCCTCCCCAGTTCTCTCTCCTGCTTTCCCTCTAGGCTTCCTAAACTAAGCTCAGTATAGGATCCAAATGATAATAAACCTAAACTCAGGCCAAGATGGTGTCATTCAGACTTTTTCTTTGTCTCCCTATAGTTTCTTTGGAGGGAGGAACATTTATCGAGCATGTACTGTATGCCAAGAGAATTATCTCCACTTTACAGATGAGAATCTGAAATTACAAAATTTGCTCAAGAGCATATAGCTAGTCAGCAGATTTGGGAAATCCATCTACAGAGCTCTCACCATAACCACATACAGGAAGCCCCTTCTGCCCTTAGTGAAACCCCCCTCTTCCTGCCAGCTCAGCTTCTTCTTGGAAGCCTGCCATGACACACACCCCCCTGTTATTTGGTCTCTTAGCACTGGAAGGGCCCCTGCATGTTATAGCTGGTCCCCTTCCTCAGTGGCATCCAAACCTGCCACACGTCAGAATCACCTGGGTGCTTTTCCAAATCACATTCCTGAGTTCCCTTTCTGGGGGTTGTGATTCAGAAGACCTGGGAGAGGAGGAGGGAAGGGCAGGGGCTCTGTGTGACAGAGGCTCCCCAGCGATTCTGTCACACGGTAGTTTTGGGACCCACTGATGGATGCCTCATCTCTGATTTCCCATCCAGTGCAGAGGGGCCCTTAGTGAGCCCCTGGATGCCTTGCGGAGCGAGGTTTGTGACTGCAGCACCTGGCATGCTTCAGGATGTCTCAAAGACCCCTTTTCACCAGTTTTTGCTATTAACCAAGTTCTGCATGATGGTCAAAGTCACCTGATGAATTTCATCTAATTAATTTTATTAATCTTGATGGAGCAGGAGACTCAGAAGAATTAACCTAAACTCTGTTAACTAATAATTGAGAGAACTTTCCTTCTTCTCTACAACATGGCACTGTTTGCTGGAATTTATGGTCCAAGTGTCTTGATTTTGTCCCTTGCAAATTAAGAGGCTCTGGATTAATTACATTTATTCCTCCGTTTATCTTACGCTTACTGTGCTGCTTTGGGAGCATTAGCTATGACATACTCTCTTATTCACTCCTATGAGAATATGGTAGAATATGACAGCCCTATGAGAGGATTAGAATCGCCCTAGACAGCGCCTAGACATTGTCCCTCAGTTGGTGATACTGACCGATAGTGCCCTAGCTTTCTGCTGCCTACTGAAGGTTATATGGTCTGTCTGTCCCTCAGATCAGACTGGGCAAATGCATGGCCGTATGCCAACAGGTTCCAGTCTGTGCTTTTCCTCCCTGAATCTAGACACACCTCAGAGTGCCTCAAGACAGTGTTCCCACCCACCACCACTTTCGGTGGAAGAGAGCATCTGTTTATCATCCCAGCTCTTTCTGTTCCAGAGCTCGTCATTGGATCAGCCCAGGCTATCCGAGGCCCTGTGCCTGGACTGCAGTTTGGTTTCTTGTGGTTGCTTTGATATCAGAAATGGTTATACTCGGGTTTTTTTTTTCCCTATTCTAAAAATGATAACCTTTATTGATCACTTACATTGTGTCAAGATGTGTGTTAACTGCTTTAAATGAATTAACTAACTCAATCCACACAAAACCTTAGCAAGTAGGTACTATTGTCACCTCCATTTCACAGATGAGGAATGGAGGCTCAGAGAAGTTCAGTTGCCCAAGACCACACAGCTGGTAAGTGGTGGAGTCAGAATCACATCCAGGCAGGCGCTCCCAGCCTCTGCTCTCAGCCATGAATCCTGTAACTGACCATTTTCTTTTGGTGTTGGCCACAGAAAGCTACTCACCAAATTTACCTGATGCTAAAGGGGAAGGTTGGCCTTTTTCCTTTCCTTTTCCTGCCTTTCATTTCTCCTCCTGCCAGTATGGCAGAGCTGGACTCTCCGCCCAGTGCTCTGAGTGATGGGAGTATGTGCCAGGTCTTTAAACACAGGTGTTAATTGCAGAAATTAATTGGTAACATAGCAGCTGTTCAGAAAGCCCCAGCTTCCCTATCTTCAGTAATTACCTATTAAAAATTTAGCCTCCACAAAATTATCTCAGCCTTTGTTGAATCTTTTTATGTTTTCAGCCTGATTGAATGACCTCTTGGGCTACCCCATGACTTCAGAAAACATTCCAAATGTCAGCATTCTGCTGAAATTCAGCCCTCTTCTTCCTCTGTGAAAACATGTTAAACCAGAAGAGCGGGGTTTGGGGTTTTAGGTCTGAGTTCAAGTTTTGACTCTGTCACTTTCAAATTTCTGGATTACTGCTTTCCATTCTAATCTTGATTTCCTCATCTGTGAAATGGGCGGTTTCTTAAGATAAAATAAGATAAAAATGTGACAGTACCTCATAATCTGCTGTTAGGAATTATACTAGATTTTTTTCTGATGCTTGATAACTAAATAGTGTAACCTTTTGAATTCTCTACTCCAGTGGAGGATATACCAGTCCATTGCCTGTCTCTGGACCATCCTCTACAATGTTATACCAGCCATTTAGTCATTCATTCACTTAATTGACAAAATTTATTGAGCTCCACTATGGGTCAGCCACCCAGTCCTCCTGTCTTTGGAGAGTCTAATAATTGGGGAGTACAGATGAGCATGGTCAGAGGGTACAGTGTGAGAGTTGGGAGGAGATGAGGTTGACAGTCGGTGGGTCTTCCAGCAGGGGGAAGTGGCCATCAGATTTAGGGTTGGGGAGTGTCATTTTTGGGTTGGGGACTATTATGGAGGATGAGCAGGAAGCAGGGAGACAGGCTGAGGTTGCAGCTTTCTGCCTTTGAGTGTATTCCAGCTGGACTTGCCCTCTCCCTGCTCTTGGAGAAGAGGACAGGCCCAGTCCCCCTGCAGCTGGAGGAGCCAGTTCACCAAGCTCTCCCTCCGTGGGCAGCGCTCTGTAGGCTGAGGTGACCTGGTGCTGTTAAGGTTCATGTCCCAGAAGGTATTTGTAAGTTCAAACCAGAGTTCAGCCTTGGCTCTGCCTCCACAGGGAGGAGGGAGGCCCTGGTTTGAGCTGAGCTACAAAACCCGCTTCCGGAAAGGAGGCGTGCACAACAGGAGATTTAAAAAGCTGCCTTGCAGATGCAGACGGTGCGCAGGTATTATGGTCTTGTAAAACCTGGCAGAGCTGGCCCCTCTCTTCTTGTCATTCTTTCCTTGTTAGTCCAGGCCTCTTCCAGCTCTGACATACAGCTCTGAGCCCAGAAAGAGTGTGCCAACCCAAAGTGCTGTGAAACAGGACTTTTCCGCCCTCTCGAGGCAAAAGAAGAGAGAGATTTTTGCTGGGAGGAGGCATCTGTTTTCCCTTCCTGGTGTTAGAGAGTTGGTGGGTGCTTATTTGTCTCCCCAGTGTCTCAGGAGGGGGGGGGGGGGGGGGGGGGGGGGGGGGGGGGGGGGGGGGGGGGGGGGGGGGGGGGGGGGGGGGGGGGGGTAGTGTCTGGCCCAAGGCCCAAATCTAAGCATCAGGCGTGTACTAGTGCAATCCTGCCAGCAGGTGGCAGCAGGCCTCTGGCGAGATGTCCAAGCCTATTTCCGCTGACCACAGCCTTGCCACACCTCTTGGCATGGGGTCCTGTGTGCCTCGTCTAGAAGGACCTCCTCTCTGTGTGCATTTGGAGAGGGAAAGGGTAGACATGAGTCAGACATGGGCCCTGCCCATGGGGAGATCAGCATTGGCAGATGACCAGGCTACAAAACAGAATAAAATGACCTTTCTGAGATGTGGGAGGCAGCGTGGTGTAGGGGAAAGAGGGAGGGCAGCAGGACTCAGACAGACCTGGGTTCTGACCCTGACGCAGCTCTTTACTGGCTGGGTAACCTTGGCATGTTGCATAATGTGAAATGATTACGATGATAATAGCTAAGATTTGCATGGTGCTTCCTTTGGCCAAGCACTGTTTTAGGTGTTTTAATAATTATACATTTATTATATATTTAGGTATATTAACTCAATCCTTAACATTTCCTTGAAATCTGTACAGCTACATCCCATTTTACAGATGAGGAAATGAAGGCACGAAGAAGTTAAAGTTCTTTTTCGAGGTCATGCAGCTAGTGGATTCAAACCTAGCAAGGCAATGGCTCACCTTTGTGGTGGTGCATATGCAGGGCTAGCACCAGAAGTGCCTGGCACCAGAAGAAGGCCTTTTATTATAAGCAATTCTTAGGGCTTCATGACAAATGAGCATTTAAATAAGTGTTTCCTTATCAGTGCTCCATGTTTAGTGTCACTGATTCTCCATCTTCCTGGCAGATTTGGGCACGTGAGCGTGGCACACCTGCTTT
The DNA here is from genome assembly GCF_000412655.1 of Myotis brandtii. Taxonomy (NCBI): domain Eukaryota; kingdom Metazoa; phylum Chordata; class Mammalia; order Chiroptera; family Vespertilionidae; genus Myotis; species Myotis brandtii. The sequence continues at coordinate 1,115,654 of NW_005362270.1, read as the reverse complement.
TGGATCATGGGGCTGATGTCAATGCCCAGAACCGGCTGGGGGCCCGTGTGCTCACTGTGGCCTCTCGGGGTGGCCACCTGGGCGTGGTGAAGCTGCTCCTGGAAGCTGGTGCCTTCGTGGACCCTCACAACCCCTCAGGCGAGCAGCCGGTGGCAGGGGACAGCAGGAATGAGCTGCTGGACATCACAGCCCTGATGGCTGCCATCCAGCACGGACATGAGGCCGTGGTGCGTCTGCTGCTGGAGTGGGGTGCGGACCCCAACCACGCGGCCCGGACTGTGGGCTGGAGTCCGCTGATGCTGGCAGCGCTCATTGGAAGGCTGGGTGTGGCCCAGCAGCTGGTGGAGAAGGGGGCCAACCCCGACCACCTCAGTGTGCTGGAGAAGACTGCCTTCGAGGTCGCGCTGGACCGCAAACACAGGGACCTTGCAGATTACCTGGACCCGCTGACCACCGTCAGGCCCAAGACAGGTCAGGCTGCTTCTCTTCACTCTCTCCCCCACTGTGACCTCACAGAGGACCCTAAATTGTGTTTGTTTGTCTTTTGACATATTTTTATTGATTTCAGAGAGGAAGGGAGAGGAAGAAAAAGATAGAAACATCAGTGATGAGAGAGAATCATTGATCAGCTGCCTCCTGCCCACCCCACACTGGAGATGGAGCTCGCAACCCAAGCATGTGCCCTGACTGGGAATGGAACCATGACCTCCTGGTACATAGGTTGACACTCAACCACTGAGCCATGCCGACTGGGCTTCAGCCCACTTTTGAGGTTTGTCAGCACCTAGTAATGTGTCCTGTTTCTTTTTTTCTTTTTTGCCATCTTTCTGGCATTTAAAGAGCTGTTTGAACAATCCTTAGCAAATCTGCCATAGGACACATTGCATTTCAAAGCTTCCAGTTCATCACGTGCAGTAGGACCGTGAAATGCCATATCACACACAGCCTCAGTACCCTCTTTCTGTGATGGGTCTGACTTCAGTGACAGGCAGCCCAGGCTGTAATGACAGGTTGCAGTGTATAAGCGTCTAGGACTGAAAAGTGAAAATCTGAAGGAAAAGCCAGCTGAGGGACCTTGGATGGGTTGCCTGAATTCACCTAGCTTCTTCTGTCGTCCACAAATGGGGGACAGGAGTAGCACCATGTCATAGGACTGCTGTGAGGATTAAGTGAGGTCACCTGGCCAAGTGTGGGTACTTGAGAGGTATTGGGAGCTGCCATCCCCCTGTTATTGTTACTGTTGTCATATTTGACAGGATCGGGTCATGGCTATGGGTACAGACTCCCTCGTTGAGCAGACCCAGGTTTGAAGCTAGTTCTTCACTTTGTGGTGTGGCTGGATGGACTTAGGCATGTTCATTGTCCCTTCGGGACTTCAGTGTCCTCTTTCCCGAAAGAATCATAATACATGCCGAAACCGGATTGGCTCAGTGGATAGAGCGTCGGCCTGCGGACTGAAGGGTCCCAGGTTCGATTCCGGTCAAGGGCATGTACCTGGGTTTCGGGCACATCCCCGGTGGGGGATGTGCAGGAGGCAGCTGATCAATGTTTCTCTCTCATCGATGTTTCTAACTCTCTATCTCTCTCCCTTCCTCTCTGTAAAAAATCAATAAAATATATTTTTTAAAAAAAAGAATCATAATACATGTGCTTACCTCGTAAGGTTCTGTGAGCAATAGTAAGGGAGGTGCCTGTAAAATGTGTATCTAGCACCTGGCACATAGTTAGCACTCACTAAGTAGATGATTATAATAGGTTTTAATTGACCATCGTTCATTTAGTTAGTATGAGTGCCTACACTGTACCAGGCACTGCTCTCAGTACGTGGGATATGTCAATGAGCCAATCAGTCCCTGCCACTGAGAACCTTGGCAATAAACAGGAACTAGAATAGGATATTAATTAAATAAAATAAGCTGCACAGCACGGTAGGTGGTGTCAGGGGGGCAAGGTAGAGGGTTTGGAGTGGTCCAGTGGGGGTGATGCACAAGGAGGTCCTGGCCTCCTTGAGGAGGTGAGACTTAAACTGACTCAGGAGCTGAGGGAACATGCCATGCGGGCTGTCAGGAGAGTCTTCAGGTAGGACAGCGACAAGGACCAAGGCTGCGTTATGAATAATGGTAGGCTATTAAAGACATAATAATAATAGCCGCTAGCTCTTTTTGTGGGATGCCAGAAATTCACCCCACCAGGGACTTAGGGACCCCTAGGTCTCTCTTCTCAAATTAGCAGTAGCAGGCTGTCTTGGAGGCTCTAACTGTCATTGTGACACCCCGTCTACCCTCACTGTGGTGGTTTCTTGGGCTAAGGCAGGGTCCCCAGAGCTGCTTTAATACTGATGCAAAAAACCGGATCCTAGAGTGAGGAAGGGACCAGCCTAGGGCCACTTGACATCAGGGGCACAGCTGCCCCAACCTCCTGGGGTCAGGCTAGACCAGTGATGGCGAACCTTTTGAGCTCGGCGTGTCAGCATTTTGAAAAACCCTAACTTAACTCTGGTGCCGTGTCACATATAGAAATTTTTTTATATTTGCAACCATAGTAAAACAAAGACTTATATTTTTGATATTTATTTTATATATTTAAATGCCATTTAACAAAGAAAAATCAACCAAAAAAATGAGTTCACGTGTCACCTCTGACACGCGTGTCACAGGTT
>NW_005362270.1:1074770-1112637 GCF_000412655.1 Myotis brandtii | reverse complement strand
TGTCAGCATTTTGGAAAACCCTAACTTAACTCTGGTGCCGTGTCACATATAGAAATTTTTTGATATTTGCAACCATAGTAAAACAAAGACTCATATTTTTGATATTTATTTTATATATTTAAATGCCATTTAACAAAGAAAAATCAACCAAAAAAATGAGTTCGCGTGTCACCTCTGACACGCGTGTCATAGGTTCGCCATCACTGGGCTAGACTGTCAGTGATTCATCTGTAGCAGACGGTTTCTTAGCAACCAACATTAAGGCCAGGTGACACGCTCTTTTCTGTCAAAGGGTCTTGGCATGAGAGGGCACCAGCCCACAGCAAATTAGACTCTGAAATACTTAAAGGAACACATCGTATTTATTAAAACTAAAATGCAGATTCGTTTCATCATAGTATTTTACAGGCAAAATCAGACACTTGGTTCCATGTCTATACTTCCTTTCACCACCCCGCAGTTAGTAGTCGTCCTTGCTGGGGTGGACGCTGGTCACTAGTAAAGGTCACAGAAATTGCACTTTGAGTAGGCCCTAACCGTTCCTGAAGCATTCGCCTCTGTTCTATTGGTCCCTGCAACCACCATGTGGCCCACACATGAACATGTAATCCCCATGTTAGCGACGAGGAGACAGATGGTTCTAGAAATGCACTCATTCTGATGCTGACTCTGGACTCAGTGCTCCCTGGGTCGTGCTGCAGCTTCCTCCCAGCTGCCCTGGGGGCTGATCTGGACCAGAGGTTCAGCCCAGAGCCTCAGGTTTCCTCCAGCAGCGGCTCCATACCTGGAGCTAGTCAAAGGCGGCAGGAAGTCCTGCCTGTACCACCCGTGAGAGGACTGGCCGTGACGATGTCTGCTTTCCGACAGGAGCAGGATCCCCACTAGTCAAGCTTGGAGGAAGGAGACAGATGAGCAGATGAAGGAGGGGCTGGCACTGGATGGGTCCAGCAAGGCCCAGCTTTGGGGTCAGAAGTGGGAGGAGTGGGGGTTCTGCACTAGCCAAGCATGAACATGTCAGGTGGGAAATCGCCCAAAGGGAGCTGTGTCTACAGGTCAGGGGCAGAGGTGGCTCAGAATCATATGTAGATTGCTGCTTATGTGGGAAGGAAAGCAAAAATTAACAATGGCTCTTCTGGAGGCCATATCCATGACCTTCTCCTGGGCTTAGCTGCTTAGCATCTCAGGGTCCTCAGCTCTGGACTTATCTCATGGTTGTCCATTTTGTTTTTAGGAGAAAAGAATCATTCTTGCTTTTAAAAATTTTCATAGGAATTCAGATTCTTCTAAGACTGTGCTTTTCTGTCATACCTAAGACAGGACATCCCAAAGTTTGGAATGCCTAAAACTTTGTGAGTGTGGGATCAGGAAATAGTCCGCTGCTCACTCATGCCATTTTGGCCAAATGACCTCTCAAGACCTGTCTCTGAAGCGTTTCCCGACACTCTGATAATAGCCCTTCCCGGAGGGCTGCTGGATTCGCCTGCTACTTAGGTCTCCAATTCCATTGCTTTTGAAAAGGAGATCATTTTTAAAGTTAGGCTGTGCTGTTACACGCTTGTGCTTTCTGTTATATTAAACCTTAACTTTAAAAATCCTTGTTTACCTAGATGAGGAGAAAAGGCGACCTGATATTTTCCATGCATTGAAAATGGGTAAGTGCTTTAGAAAATCTTTTGGGATATTTAAGATGCAGTGCCACATTCTCCCGACCTAATATCGAGTCCTCTTCAAGGTCACCCGGAGCATTTGAGAAAGAAACAGGCGTTTTGTTGTTTCTTGACTCTAGTTTCACGCTGGAGGCTGGTTGTTATTATGGTGATTTACCAGCAGAGTCCAGCCTGCCCTCCCAGGCTCCTCCACCTCTCCAGACAAACCCTGTGGTTAGGTCCTGGCTTTTGCCTACCTCTGAAATGCCAGGCTGCCCACCTACCTGCTTCAGTATTTTTGTGACGTAGAACTATTTAGCCTAAAATTTCCTCTTCTGATATAGACCCCACCTCCAGGAAGCCCTCCCTGATCCTCAACGACATGAACTCTCCTGCATGGTCATTGCCCTTTCTCTGTTTCCTTCATCTGTCCTCTTAAGATACCAACATTTCTCTCTTTTAGGAAAGCTATTTGTATGGCTGTCTCTGTCCTTTATAGACTGAGGGATTTGAGGTGGGGGCGGGGGGGGCGGCGGCTACCTCCGACTCATCTTTGGAGCTCCTATGGTGCCCAGCAGCCCGCCGCAGAGGCAGGCTCAGCAAGTGTTTGTTAAGTGAACCCACTGGATACATAAGCCAGGCCCATGGATGATGGCTTCTGTTTGCAGGAAACTTCCAGTTGGTCAAAGAGATTGCTGATGAAGGCCCCAACCACGTGAACCTGGTCAATGGGGACGGGGCAACCCCCCTGATGCTGGCAGCCGTCATGGGGCAGCTGCCTCTGGTGCAGCTGCTGGTGGAGAGGCATGCCGAAGTTGACAAGCAGGACAGCGTGCATGGCTGGACGGCCCTCATGCAGGCCACCTACCACGGGTCAGTGCCAGCCCCGCTTTCTCAGCGGCAAGGCTGCTAGGATGCTCAGGCGGGGATAGGGTTCCTGATGGGGCTTTCTGGTCCTGAGACCTACAGATAAACCCCACGGCTGTGAAGTTGCTGGGCATGCAAAACAGACTGAAGAAGTGCAGGCTCATTCTTTCCTGCGTTCCCGCCCTTCTGTGTCCAGATTTCCCGTGACTTCGTCACAGAACTTCACCAGTGGCCATGCAAACCAGGCAGCAGAAACTTTTTAGGAAAAGTTTTTGCAGGTTGATTTCAGTTGAACAGGGTGATTGGTTTGTTTGGGGTTTGTTTTCTTATTTGATGAGTTTCTACTTCCACCTCAACACCTTGGCCTCTGGGTGGCTTCCATGTGCGGGGTCCTGATCTGGGTGCGGGGAGTGGGGCCTTGTGTAGTCTTGGTGGCCAAGTGGTTTGGGGGCAGAACCCTCGGTGTTCATTTTGTCAATGGAAGGAGCACTTGGGCTTTGATTTCCTTCGCGTTCGTGTCTGACCTGCCCACGGGGTAGGGGACGAGGCAGGTGAGACTGTTTGCAGCTCCCCACACTCTTCTTACACACCCAGAGACGGGGCGCTGTAGTTAATATCACGTCTTGTTGCTCAGGAGCAAAGCCATGCCTTTGTTTTCCATGGGTCTACCTCTGGCTTTTTCTTTCCTCCCCAGGAATAAGGAAATTGTCAAATATCTGCTAAACCAAGGAGCTGACGTTACTCTTCGAGCAAAAAACGGGTACACGGCCTTTGACCTAGTGATGCTGCTGAGTGATCCTGGTGGGTTGTTTCAGGAAAAGGGACCTGCATTGCCTTTTTCAGGCTGGGACTCCAGATAATCACCTATGTTTTAAGCACTTGCTTATTCAAAGGGGAAGCCACTCTCAAGCCCCAAGAGCTCACCACATGGCTTTCGGCAAGTCACCCCCTTCCCAGCAAGGGCTGGGCTGGGGCCAGGCAGACCCTGAGGCCTCTCCTAGCACCAGCCTCTGGGAGTCTGGAGGAGGGAAGGCCAGCAAGGCGTGTGTCTGCCTTGGCAGTCCACACAAATCCTAGAATGGTATCTGTGCTTCATAGCCAGAAATTCTGAGGGACCCGAGGAAACAAAAAGGCCCTCTGACAGCAGAGTTAGAGGTGGAGCAATGTCCCCTCAGTTAAATTGTGTAGGTGGAGGCTGCTCGGTCAAGGGTGCCATACTGGAGGCACCTCTATTACCAGCCCGCCTCTCTTGGTCTCCAGCTGGCACCGTGCCGCCCCCTTGGCCCCTCCCCGAGTGTGACAGGCCCTCCTCTGTGACCTGCGGCTTCTAATGAGCCAGCTCAAGAGGCAGGGTCTCTCTGTTTATAATCCCGGAGTTTTGAGCCCAGAGAGGGAGAGGCTGAGAGGCTCTCCCAACCCCCAGGTTTGAGCCCTGAGCCAGATCCCAACCTGCTGGCCGTGGGGAGAGGACTTTTATCTCCGCAGTCCCAAGTGGGTTTACTCCCGCTGCCGGTCCTAGCTACCGGGTGGCAGGCAGAGTGTCCTTTCTCATCAGCAGCATTGCCACACTCCCCGCTCCTCCCCACACATCACACACCTGCTTGGTTCCATTTCATCCTCCTGGGGCGAGAGGGAAGCAGAGCTTCACACTGTCTTATGGAGGGAGGTGACCGAGACCAGGGAAATTACTTGACCCAACGGGAGAGATGGGCCCTCTGCCCAAGACCAATGAGCTCACTCCTGTTGTTCAGAGTGAGTCTCTCTGCGACCCTAGGCTGGATGGCACAGGCTTTTCTGACAAACTTCGTCTCTCACTGTGCCTCCTCTCTCTCGCTCCCTGCCCATTTCCCCTCTCTCTTTCCCTATAAAATAATCTATTTCTAGTGGTTTTTTTCCCCCTAGTGGGTTTTTAATGAAGTTTTCTGCCTGAAATTTTCCAAGAAACACATGCTTATTATTGAACTAGAGGCCCAGTGCACAAACTCGTGCACAGGTGGGGTCCCTCGGCCTGGCTGGCAATTGGGGCTGATGGGAGGGAGGGCGGCCAAGGGGCGGGACCACGGGAGGTTGGCCGGCTGTGGGGAGGGGCTGCAGGAGGTTGGCTGGCTGGGGGGAGGGACTGCGGGTGGTTGGCCAGCGGGCCCCCCAATCGGGGCTGATGCAGGGGCCAGTCAGCCAGGGGGGAGGGACTGTGGAGGTTAGCTGGCTGGCCAGGGGGAGGGACTGTAGGAGGTTGGCTGGCCGACTGGCTCCCCCAATTGGAGCCGATGGGGGGGGTGTCAGCCAACTGCAGGAGGTTGGCTGTGGGAGAGCACTGACCATCAGGGGGCAGCTCCTGCATTGAGCGTCTGCCCTTTGGTGGTCAGTGCGCGTCGTAGCAACCAGCTGACCGGTCATACAGTTGTTCGGTCGCTTAGGCTTTTATATATATAGATACTTGGAGAGAAGAAAATAAACAGGCATCAAGAGAAAAGCACTGTTAATAGTTTTCAGTAATTTCTTCTTGTTTCTTGCTTTTTCTATAACCTAGTTGAATTAATAATAACTATTAATACTTGACTTTTCTTATGTGCTTACTGTATGTCAGGAATTCCCTTGAATCCTCCAGACACCTTTATGTTAGGGTCACTACAGTTGCCTCCTTTACACAGGCACAGAGAGGGTCCTTAATTTACCTGCAGAGAGGTACCTCTGTTACCAGCCCCCCTCTCTTGGTCTCCAGAGAGGGCCTGGGGCAGACTTTGAACCTCTGCCATCTGGCTACAGAGCCCGTACGTTTTAAACAATACACTCTGCCTTCCTGCGGGAAGAGAGCTTCTGTTTTTTCTTTCTGGTTAAGTGGGTTCAGTGCTGCTAGACTTTTTGCCTTTTTTTTTTTGGCACCTTGATCATAGAATAACAAAGACTCTGGAGCTGCAGGGCTGAATTCTAAGGCTGACAGGGGTCGTCTTAGGCCCAGTCCCCATAGCCCAACAGACATATTTGCAGGTAAAACGCTGCCTTTTGTGCCCATAGACACGGAACTTGTTCGACTGCTGGCATCTGTCTGCATGCAGGTGAATAAAGACAAAGGCCGGCCCAGCCACCCGCCACCCCTGCCCTACTCGAAGGTCCGACAGCCCTGGAGCGTCCCAGTGCTGCCCGATGACAAAGGCGGGCTTAAGGTTTGCCTTTTCTTGTCTTAAAAGGCTTCTGAGAGTCAGATGGATGAGGATGCCTGCCACTTCCTGTTAACCTAGGGCTAGTTGAGGCTTAGGGGTGGGGTGGGGTGGGCTTGCAGGGGTGGGAAGTAAGATGGGGATGACAGTAGGGAATGATGGGGACTGGGGAAAACTGGGGTGATCATAACCACTTAGTGACATCAGTGGCTGCTTTGCAAGAATATGGGTCCTTGTTACCAGATCTTCCCCCGCTTTTCTTTCCCAGAGGAAACTAGAAATCCAGATTTTGATGTGGAAACTCAATGTATAAATGTAGGGAACTTTTTAAACTTCTGCATGATGTAGTCCTGAGCCAGTCAAAGGGAACACCTCTGCTCCCACCCAGGCCATCTGCTTTCGTGTGTAGAACATTCTGGTTGTGCTATTCTGGGGTCTCCCTGTGGCCCACAGGCCCCCATCAGCTTCTTCCTAGAAACACCAAAACCACGCTCCCGTTGCTTATTTCTAACTGCAGGCCTGGTATTTTTCTTTGAGTTTCTCATCCTCCCCATCTGCTCTACTTATTTGAAATCAAACTTATTCTCTCCCAGCCCCCCCGCCCCATCTTTTCTGAGCTTCTAGTGCCTCCTCAGATCTGCAGACTTGGCATTCCTTTCCTGTGGTGGCTCAAGGCCCGGGATTCTTCCTCACAGTGCTGCTGGCATGGATCCCTCTGACCTCACTGCCATCTCCGTAGGCCAGGCCCTCACAGCCTTCCTTTGGGCTGTGCCAGTTACCTTCGACTGCAGCCACCCTCTTTCTAGGTGGGGAGGCATCAGCTACAGTGACACATGGCCAGGCCTTGGTATGGACACCCTAACACCTCTCACATCGTCACTGGGATCGGGGGAAGAGCTTATGCAGTGATAGATGTTAAGGTGTTTGGTGTTGCCTCTGTGTCCACCTCTCTGTTCTTGACTCGCTGTAGGACTGAGCAAGGAGCACCCCTGCCTGGGTCTCCATGTCTCAATCTGTGCAGTGAGGAGATTGATTAGATGAAGGGTGGCAATTAGGGTTCACTGCCTATTGGAAATGGCTCCTAAGGGCAGGGTCAGGAAGCATTTAGAGCAGTGGTTCTCAACCTTCTGGCCCTTTAAATACAGTTCCTCCTGTTGTGACCCAACCATAAAATTATTTTCGTTGCCACTTCATAACTGTAATGTTGCTACTGTTATGAATCGTAATGTAAATATCTGATATGCAGGATGGTCTTAGGCGACCCCTGTGAAAGGGTCGTTCGACCGCCAAAGGGGTTGCGACCCACAGGTTGAGAACCGCTGATTTAGAGTCAGGGTTTCTTGGGAAAGGGTGCTGTCTGTGGTCCCTTGGTAATGCCTGCCGTGGGCCCAGGAGAGGGGAGGGGAAGCAAGTGTGAAGTAGTCCCTGTCCCTGGGCTGGGTGTTCCTTTGCATGACCTCTGCTCTGCATCCCCTTGGCAGTCCTGGTGGAGCCGAATGTCCAATCGGTTTCGGAAGCTCAAATTGATGCAGACTCTGCCCCGTGGGCTGTCCAGCAACCAGCCGTTGCCCTTCTGTGATGAGCCAGAGCCAGCACTGGACTCCACAATGCGGGCACCCCCCCAGGACAAGACAGGCTGCTCTGGGCTCCCCGATGTGGCCCCCACAATGAAAGACAATGGTAAGAAAAAGCTGCAGGTGTGGTAGAATTTCCAGAATGGTTAGACCCAAATCCTCTGCCCTGTGTCCTACCTTCTAGGCTGATATCAAAGGGGAGATGATGTTGGAATGTGATGGTGCAGCAGAGTGGCTGCTCTGGCAAAGAGACTTAGGCAGGGACACAAGTGCTGTCAGCATGGTAGAATCAGGGGAGCTAGTGGCAAGAGCCCTGGGTTCCTGTCCCACACACCCTGCTGAAGGGCCTGAGGTCACTGAGAGGTGGCTTTCCCACCTATCAAATGTGATGTGTCTCTGGCACTGACAGTGTTTTGAAATAGAACGCGTCACCGGGGGGCGGAGGGGTAATGAGCTCCCCCACACTGGAGGTATTCAGCAGACTGGATGACTTTGCGAGGGTGCTAAAGGAGATGCCCGCACTGCTGGGGAAACTGTTCAGATCAGACCTCTTCTAACAAACGCCCCACATCTAGGCTAGCTCCTTTGGCACCACTGTCTGAGACAGACTATTGAGCTGGGTGCACCGCTGTCTGACCCAGCACGGTAGTGGTTTATGGAAAAGCTGAAAACATGCTCTGAGATACATTTTTAATGCTTTCCTTTTATTCAGATATTGAATACCAATTATTATTAAATATTTAATCTCCCAGGAGAGTTGGTTGACCAGGATGAAGGCCAAGCTGGTCACTCACTCATCCTCATGCCACAAACTCGTTGGGGGGCGGGGTGGTCATTTCAGGAAACTTCCATTTGTCTCTCAGGTCCCGGGAGCACGAGAGGAGAAAAGGAAGATGTGTTATTGACAACCATGGTGAGTGCGGGGCTTTTCTAAAAGCATTTCGGGTCTCTCCCAGTCATTAGTTGATTGATTTACAAGGAGACAAGGAGGGATGTGGGCGTTTGTCGTTCTTGTGGTGGTCACAGCTGGGATTGCCATCACGATGTGTCACAATGGGCACAGCTCTGGCTGTACAGAGTTGGAACAGATGCCAGCCCGAAACCGTGGGTAGGGCTGTGCTGACGCTTAGAGGGCAGATGGAAGTCCTGAGGACGGGGCACTGAAGGGTAGGAGTAGATGGGTGACATTGGACACTTGGTATGGAGAGCCCAGGAGAGAGGACTCATAGAGGATGTTCCAGCCTGAGCGAGGCCTCAGTTTTCTCATCTAGGGATGTATCAAGGTTAAGTTCAGCTGTAAGTAATAGAAAGTCCCCAAGTAACAGTGGCATAAATAAGATAGCAGCTTATTTCTCTCATGTAAGTGAAGTTCAGGACTGGTACGTTGTTCCGTGGAGTTAGGGACCTTGGTTCCTCTACCTGTTGGTCTCCTAGGGATGGCTTCTTAGTCAAGGTGGCTCTGGGCATTCCAGCCAGCAGGAAAGAAGAGATGGCCATGGGCACATATCAGGTGTCTTTGGAGAATTTTTCTGGAAACTCACATATCACTTCTTTTTACCTCAAATTGGCCAGGATTTAGTCACACAGCCACATCACACTGCACAGGAGATTGGGAAATGAAGTCTTTGTTCCAGGTGCTTGTGTGCCCAACTAAATATCAGGGGCATCTACTAAGGAGGATGTGGAAGGTGGATACTGGGGAACAACTAGCTAGCAGTCGCTGACTTAGGGATGCTATCTCTCATGGTTGTGGTTTTAAAATAAGATCATCCACAGGAAGATCTTAGCATAGTGCCTAGCTCACAATGAGCTCGTTATCTGCTGTGTGACCTTAGACGTGCTACTGCACCTCTCTGGGCTTCATGTTCCTCCACTCTTGGGACTGAAGTCCATATAATTGAGACCCTGATCTGGAGGCTGGCCAGAAGAGGGCAGTGTTGGAGAGGAGACGGGAGCAAAGGAGCTGCCTTGGAAGTCCTAAGCTGCCTCAGGACCTGCCCAGCAGCGATGAGTCTTGACCTGAATCAGCCTGCTCCTGTCCACCATGCAATAAGTATAAATTGGTGTCTCTGCACACTGACAGTGGGAGCTTGTACTACCTGACATTTGATAATATTAAAGAGCAATACTAACTTTCAGTATGATGACAGAAAGGCTGTTACTGACATTTGGGAAGATGCTGTGAAATATAAAGAAGAAAAATAAAATTACCCATGATTACACATACAATCATAATTGGCATTTTGTGGTATATATTACTTGAGCATTTTTTCTAACATTTTTAGCACCTATGAATATGATATCATGCCATATACATATATATATATATATATATGCTAATATATATATATCTGCTAATATATCTGCTAATATATATATTAGCAGATACTTAACACAGCCCTTGTACCAGCTGCTGTTTATATCACTTTACATACATGCACTCATTTAACCTCTCCGACAACTGTGCAGAGTAGGCACTGTTATCATCATCCCCATATTGTCCCGAGCTTGATTTGTTAACAGCTTTTTATTTTTTCTATGTCACTGAACACGCTCTGTCCTCATCGTGTCTAACAGCTGCATGACGCAGCATTCCATCATGGGAATGTGCCTGAGTGACAGTGAAGTCTGACCTTTGGACTCTGGGGTTTCTAGTTTTTGTGTGTGTTTTTTTAAAGTGCTGGTGAATATCCTATGTCTCAGTTTCCCCCACTAGCCTGATGATTTCCTCGGGATAAATATCTAGAAATGGAATTCCGGGATCAAAGGGTGTGAATGTCATTGTTTTCCAGAAATTGTGCAACAATTTAGACTCTCAGCTGAAGGAGTGAAAATGTCCCGCTGTGGTGGGTTTGTAGCTGAGAGTGTCCTAGGTCATCTTCCAGTGCAACCCCCTGTTTGCTGGATGGAATTGCTGCAGCCCAGAGGGAACAGCATTTGTTCACAGATTCTGAAAAGCGCAGTGCAGCCATGGTGGGAACCCAGGGTGCCCTTCTGCCTTGGACCTCTCCTGTCCCACCTCCTCATGCCTTGTAGAGGGCAGCAGTATGCCCACCTGCCCCTTGGCAGATGGAAGCTGGCTGGGGAGCCCTGCTGAGTGGGCATTTGCAGCCATCCTTGCAGAGATGCCCAGCTTGGAGGCAGGTTTAGCTGTGGGATGCCCTTCCCTGCAAAGAACCATCTGGCACGAAGTTCAGTCTTTTCTTAATTAAAGTTAGTGTGGACTGTGAATGCTTTTCCTTGACAGTCCACCAGTCATTGTGTAGATTTTATGCTGACCCCAGATCACATTTTCAAAATTTTAAATTCAATTACAGTTAAAAATGCCAGCCGTGGGAGGTGTGGCTGGAGAGTAGGATGGGTGTGGTGGGATGAGGAAGGGAGTGTTTGCTGGGCTCACAGAGAGCTAGCCCATGCCTGCCAGTCCCCTCCTCTCTCCCCTCCATCCTAAAACCCCAGCTGTGATCACACGTCTCCTTGCAGTTCTGCACGTGGCCTGCTTCTCCCCAGGCCTCTCCACATTCTGTTCCCTCCATCTGCAGTGTCCTTTTCCCTGTCCTCACTGGGCCAGCTTGCACTGGCCTTCGGGCTCAGCTCAGGTGCCCCTCCTCCCAGATGCCCTCTCTGCCTGCAGCAAGGAGTGCCTCCCCTGTGCTCTGCCAGCTCCCCTGCCTGCCCCACGGCACACCCAACATCACGTGGCTTCACCTCGGCCCTCTATCCTCTTCCTGTTCTAATCGCGCTGCTGGGGATGGTTCCAGAAGCCAGGAACTGGAGCAGAGCAGACGTGGGTATTGCTCAGTTGCTGGGAGGAGAGCTGAGGACACCATGTGGGTTTCTGGCTTGGGTGGAGGGGTAGATGGTGCCCTTCTGAGAAGCAGAAGAAACCTGGAGTCTTTCTCTCAGAGCTGGGAGCCCTCCGGGGCCTTTGTCTAACGCACTGCCTGTCTTTTTCAGCTTCGAAATGGAGCCCCCTTCACCAGACTCCCGAGTGACAAGCTGAAGGCAGTCATCCCCCCTTTCTTACCCCCTTCCAGCTTTGAGCTGTGGAGCTCGGACCGGTCCAGGACATGTCACAACGGGAAGGCAGACCCCATGAAGACTGTGCTGCCCCAGAGAGCCAGCAGGGGCCACTCCATGGGCAACGGGAGCACAGACACTGTAAGTCGCCCAGCTGACACGCTTTGATGTGTCACTCACCGCTCACTAAAATAGTGACGTGTTGTAGGCAGAAGGTCATCAGACCCACTGATCTAAATAAAGGTTTTTAGTTTATTTTCTTAAGTCAATGACACCATTTACCTAAGGAAATTCTATAAGGGACTTAATATGTAAATAGATTACAGTGTCAGTGGAGGGATTGAAAGCAGGAGCCCCTCTTCTCTGTCCTCTCTATGGAACCCTGGTGCTCCAAGGAACACAGTTTGAAGACCTGAGCTAATTCAACCTTCCCTTCAGTAGATGAGGACCCTGGGACCCAGAGAGGGGGCGTAATTTGCTGAAGATCACCCAGGTGGGGTAGGCCTGAGACCAAAAATCAGATTCTTGGCTTTTAATCAAGTTCTACACTACATTGTTGTTTAGGTCCATGACCAAGAGCAAACACTAGGAGGCAACTGTGTGTGGTACTGGTGTTTTCTTGCACCCAGAAGGAGTGTGACTTCCATCCTCTGGACCACCGTGGCCCTCAGTGTCTCTGTAACACACTGAGGTATCCCTCTTGAGGTGGGAGGTTATCTCCATGTGTAGACTGTCTCCCCCGCTGCAAACCAAAGACGAGGATTTCGGACCTGCCCTACCGCTCTGTGCTCAGTGATTGGAGAAGGTCAGGGCCTCCATCTCTGATATAAAATGGGGCTGACCCCTGTGCTTGCTGCTGCTTCCCTGGGCCATTGTAATATCAAATTTCTACAGAGAAATCAAGAACCTGTCCTGGAGATGGGCAGGACGGGTTTACATTTGGTCCACAAAGTGGGAGGAGTTGAGTCATCCTGAGAGCAGGGTGACCTGTGGGAATTGATATTACGGGGGCTCAGCCTGAGCTAATGGCCAGGTTGTCAGCAGCTAGAAGTGAGCTCCCATCCTTAGGGGACTCCTAGCAGGCTGAGCACCGGTCAGCAAGGATGTGCAGGGCAGATGCAGGCATTGGCTCTGGAGGGCCAGCTGAACTCCAGGCTCCTCCCCGCTGCGATTCCCGGTGTCCAGAGGAAGGAACAGTACCCCTAACCGTGACACCTATCTTGTACTTGCAGACTCCTGTCAGGCCGGTTAAATTTCCATCTCTCTCCAGAAGCCCAGCCTCTCCTGCCAATTCTGGAAACTTCAACCACTCACCTCATTCCTCAGGTGGCTCCAGTGGGGTAGGGGGCATGAGTAGGCACGGCGGAGAGCTGCATAACCGCTCAGGTGGGTACCCGGGCAGGGCCCCTTGGGGAGGTGGGAAGATCCCTTGGGGCTGTGCCCACTCTGCATACAGTTCCAGAAACAACTGCATACACCTCATCTTCTTGATGTGGCCAAGGGATTTTTTTCAGTGACTTCACAATTTTGAGTTTCTTCCCTGCATTTTCTTGGGGGCTAGAGTGGAGACAGAGGAAATAAAGTCTATAGTACTTTATTTTCTTGGGAAATTTTACAAGAAATTAGGAGACATGTATGGTGTTTCATGGCGTTTAAAATTCTTAAAGATAAAACCTTAGCTGTCTTTTCATAGAACAGATGAGGAAACTGAAGCTCAGAGTGGGCAAGAGATTTGCCCGGGACATGCAGCAAGTCGGTGATAATTGGGACTCAAACCCGAGTGCTCCACAGTTACTTTGACCTTACAGCATACTTTCTTGTCCTCTCCAAGGACATGCAGGGTTAACCAAAGCCAGCTTTGCAGGAAGGACACCCCCGCTTCATGCCATTACAAGGAATGCATGTGTCTTGTAGAAAAGCTTAAAGACCAGATAAACCAAAAGGTAATAGTCATGATGATGATGAGAATAATAATAAAAGGTATAATCCCCCCCACTGGACATTATCGTTGACATTTTGGTATATGTCTTTGCAAAGTACTTTTATGCATATTGTATTTATGAAAGTGGAATAATTTATAGAGCGCTGAGTATGTACCAGGCATACTATCAAACCCTTGAAATGAATTATCTCATTCAGTCCCCCAACAGCCTGCAAGGATATGTTCTCCATTTTACAGATGAGGGAACTGGGGCTCAGGAAAGCTAAATAACTCGGCCAGGGTCACACAGCTGCGAAGCGGCAGAGCCAGGACCTGAACCCAGGCAGGCTGGCTTCAGAGTGTAGAGGGCTCGGCAACCTTTTCCCTCTTCGCACACATCACCAGGTTGTGAACACCTTTTAATGTCCGTACACCTGTATCTACAGCATCTTTTTAACAGCCAAAGAGCAGTCCATTCATATGCGGTATCACACTTTTATACAGCCAGTTCCCTCATCCTGAACACCGAGGCTGTTCTAGATTTTTGCTCTTGTAGATAATAACCACATTAAGTAATGTCTTCCTACCTCCATATCCGAATACTCAGTGATTGGCTTAACATAATAAGTTCCCTCAAATCAGGGGTCAATGAGTTTGCCTGTTCTCAAGGCCTTTGATACATTTTTGCCTTTCAGAATGACTCTTTTTATACGTGTAAAATATTTACCGCAGTGCCCGGTAAATGCCCTGTAAATGTTAATTATCACTGTCCTCCTTCTGGCATCTTCTCGAGCCCTGCGTATTATCACTTTCCTTTTTTCTTTCATAATAACTCAAGGTTGCCAGTAGATTTGGGGGAGCTGGGAGAGGGAACGTGGTAGTCAGGGTTCAAGCAGGGAAGAGGACATCCCGGGTGCGAGGAATGAGGAAGTTATTGACACAACTGTGGGAGGAGCTGGGATGTGAAGGTCTGAAAGGGGGAGACAGAGGTGGAGGGAGGAGCCCTGGTGAGGCTGGACAGGTGGAAGGCGCTGCACAGGGGCTGCAGTGGGAATTCAGGGCAGGGTGGGCAGGCATCTGTGCCTGCTGGCGGCTGGCTGAGCTGGCCATGGTGCGGGGAAAAGTGAGGGCAAGTTGATTTTGCCAGCACTGCATCCTTCACCACCTCTTTCCTGATGCTTTCATCACACAGTGGCCACTGCATCCTGGCCACCTCTGGTTCTCATGTGGAGTCCTCTCGTGGTCAGCCCTGACCCAGAATCACAATGAGAGGGATTCTGGGAGATATGGTTCTGGCTCCTTCAGGTCAGCATAGGGAGTCCATTGCACCATGTTGCAGACTGCTGGGCCCGTGACAGTCATTCCCATTCCTCTTTCCTCAGGTGGCAGCATAGACAGTGTCCTGTCCCAGATCGCTGCCCAGAGGAAAAAAGCAGCCGGACTATCTGAGCAGAAGCCCAGCCATCGGTCAAGTCCCATTGGGCCAGCACCTGGGTCCAGCCCTTCTGAACAACTGGGCTCCCCTGCAGGTGGTGGCAGTCCCGGTGGCAAGGTGCTTGTTCTGCTTTTGTCTCCTCCTGCTACACTCATAGCTTCTGTCCTAACATGGCCCACATGCGGGGTGACAGGACTCAAGACAGGCCCCTTCCAGCAGCTGCTCCTGGGTTTTCTGAGAAGGGCTGGACTGTGTGGGTAGTTGCTGAGATCACGCCCTGTGCCCTGGGTCCCTTGCACACAGGGTCATTTCCCGCCTGATCTCCAGGGCCCCAGCAGGTGCCTCATCCAGCTTTATGTTGCACATGATCATTGATTAGAGCAAAAGGGTTCAGAGTGTGGGTTCAGGAGCAGACTGCCAGGGTTCAAATCCCAGCTCCACACTTTAGCATCTAGGGTGGGGCCTGGCCCCTGGTGACCCTGTGTGTCAGCTGTGTTGACATTTTTAGCACCACCTTATTCATTCATTGTACACATCTTTGGAGCTTCTGCTCTGTGCCTGGCACTGCTAGCAGTGAGGATCCAGCAGTGATTTGGGGTTCTGTGACTACTGTCAGGGTGTCACTATGACACAAGCAGTCCCACCTCAGTGTGGTAAGGGCTGTTGTGGAGAAGGGAGGATGTCCTCCCAGTTCCAGGGCGTCAGTGATACCTATATGGGGAGCAGAAGGATGAGGAGCCAGATGGAAGGAGCAGGTGTGAGACTGTTTCAAGGTGAGGGGACAGCATTCGCAGCGCTCCAGAAGCCAGAGCATGCAGAGGGGAGGGGCTGAAGGAAGGTTGGTGAGCAGGACAGAGCCAGGGCCTCACCTGCCTGCTTTGACACCATTCCTCCAACGATGCAGCCCAGGAGCCATCACTGCATTGTTTGCATCTGTGGAGTTTGCAATGGGCGAGAGACCCCAAATGCTTCTCTGGAATGGTGCAGTGAAGCCCATTTCCTCCGCTGAGAGGACCCCAAAGCCAGGCACAACCCCATTCTTTATCATATTTTTCAGACCTTAAGCTTAAAGTTTGATCGCCTGAGAGCCTCATCCTTGGACCTTTGTCCAGAAGTGCCTCCAGAGATTGATGTTTTAATGGATGAATGGGAAATAGTCTTTATTTCCTGCCCAGCCACTGTTCGTTACACACTGTTTGTTATTCAAAGTCCCTTTTGCAATTGGACCTACATAATTAGGCTCCTTTTACAATATAGCTCCAGAAAAAGTTTCTCTCTCCCTATGCATTAGCATATTTTCCATTATATTGAAATTTTCTTGGGTAATAGGATCTATGTAATTAAGTTCCTTTTAGAATTTAGCTCTAGGAAAAATGTCTCTACTGATACTTGAATATACTTTCTTTCCACAAATAGTATGAATTATATAATTATTGTATTATTCTTTTTGCCTTTGCTGCTAGGAAACTCAGAACTACTCATTAAAGTAAATTTGCTAGTATGGGCTCTGATATAGTTGTCCTCTGTTGCCTAAAATTTCCTGTTTCTATTTTGATGACCTTATTAGATGTGTTGGATATTATTTCCTTCCTTCAATTGGTGTTGGAAATAGATAGACATATAAATTATAAATTATATTAACTATTGTCTCACATGAATGCATCTATCATCTACAATCTATATACATGCATATTCTGATGAATGGAAATTGTGTCAAAAGATGCATTCGGGAAATAATAAACTGGGGAAACGATCCAGTTTAATGATCACCTGATAGTCTTAACATAATAATATGCTGCAACCTTCAGGTTTCTGGGCTCCACCCAGCATAACCGAATGAAACTCTCAAGACAGGGTCTGGGGAATCTGTTTTTCCCCCAGAGTGTTGAAGCCATCCCAGCTCAGAGCTCTCAGAAACCACTGCCCTAAATCAAAGGACATCAGGAGTGGCTTTCTGTCAATGGCTCCAGCAGCAAAATGGAGACATAAAGGGCTTTTCAAAGACTCCCTTAGGAAGCATTAGAAATTAGTATTCAAAATATGATCCTCCTGAATCTGGTTTTTGTACTTTGCTTAAAACAAGCTCTACTGTAATAGTGGAATATTCACAAGGCATGGCTTCTAGCTTGTTTGTGAATCAGCATGAAGTGAGCCTTAGGAGGTACAGATTGGGGTGTTCAGAGCATTTTCCTACACTTCCCAGACCTCTGAACGCCCAAAGGTCCACTGGGTATGTTAGTTTCCTGCTCCCACCCTAAAGGTGGGTGGTTTAAAACAAAAAGCATTTCCGTAGCTCGTGAATCTGCAGGTCAGCAGTGTAGGCTAGACTTCAAGAGGCAGATCACTTGCCTGTCTGGCCATTGGCTGGGTTAACCAGGACAACTGGGCCATGTGTGTCTACAAGCTGGGACATGTTCTCCTGAAGCCATGAGTTGAAAAACAATCAAGTTGTTCAAGCAAATCAGCACAACCAGTGCAGGAGAACAGAGAGAGTTATGTAGCAAAAGGTATGGATCCAGGGAGGAGTGGACATGGGGCCATTAATGTAATCAATCTCCTATAATGAGGCCATAGAGAATAGTTCAGATATCTCAGAGCACCTTAAATCTTATACTTACCTGCCCCCTTGCCCAATAATGCTGCCCACAGGTTCAGAGTATCATGTTTCTTTGCTGTTGGCTGGGGTAGATCTGTTTTATAGACATATACTAATTAAGGACTTTTAGGGAAAAACAAGATACTTAGCTCAAAATATCTTCCCCCAAGTATTTCTTTATTATGAAGGGAAAAATAGTAACTTCACAATGGAAAAACTCGACAGACACCATCTTAACTAAATGATGAAGGTTAACATCATCAGCAATAAGATATTGAGACTTTGTGCCTCCTGGTATGATGTGTTAAGAATGACACATCACCTCTGTGGTCATTGACCCAAAAACCCATAAGCAAATCTAATTATGAGAAAACATAAGAGAAACCCAATTTGAGGGACAGTCTACAAATACCTGACCAGGACTCTTCAAAAGTGTCATGGTCATGAAAGACAAGGCAAAACCGAAGAGCTGTCTGTCACAGATTGGAGGAGATTAAGACGTGACAAGTCTATGCAACATGGGAACCTGGACCAGATCCTGGATGGGCATGAGGGCATTAGTGGAACAAGCGGTGAAATGAAATCTGAGTCAAGTCTGTAGTTTAGCTAACAGTGTGTCCCAGTGTTAATTTCTTCATTTCGATAATTGTACTATGGTTATGTAAGATGTTAATATCAGGGGAAGCTGGCTGGGGGATACACAGAACTCTCTGTTTTTGTAATTCTTCTATAAATCAAAATATTTCCAAATAAAAAAGTGTTTTTAAAACTAAATGGTACACACACACAAACAGAGGGGGACAATGTGTCCTTTGGTGAAAGGTTGGAAGCAACTGGTTTAGATGACATCAAGAGCAGAAAGGGGTTTCGTGGGTATATAAGCCACACTTTCATCGTAGAGCTGGGTTAACTGAGAGGGAGGGGACTTGGCCAAGGACCTGATGCTTGCAGGGGCAGGACTAGTCCCTGAATTTCCTGACTTCATGGGCCGCTTTTTCCATCCCACCGCTCAGCTCCAGGGGAGGGTTCTCCTGTAACTGTTCTAATCATGCTGTGTTTGCTTTCATGAGTTTTTTAAAATAGATTTCATAGCCCTGGTTAGATATCCTGTTGAATGTTCTCTGTTGTATGTCTGTTTTAATCATTTCACCGTCCAGGCGATAGCTGTGTATTTGTCTTAATCTTTTGTGCAGAAACTGGAGATGAGCAAAAGGCCTCCATCTGGAACTTCCACTACCTCCAAAAGTACCTCCCCCACCCTCACACCCTCCCCTTCGCCCAAAGGCCATGCGGCCGAGTCCTCGGTGTCCTCCTCTTCGTCCCACCGGCAGTCCAAGAGCAGTGGGGGCTCTAGCAGTGGCACCATCACCGATGAGGGTGAGTCCCCTGAGGTCCTGAACCCCACCCTTTTCTTCACCATGGTGACCTGGCAGGTACCTTTCATTGCTCTAGTCATCCTAGGTCAGGCTTATTTGTTACAAATAAGCAAACAACACCGGCCCCTCCCCTTCCCTGATTCTGCCTTGCATTTTTGTCTTCACTGTGCTTAAGGTATGGTAAGCTACCTCATAGTTTTTGAATGTAGTAAGCTTTGTTTATATACACACCAGTAGAAATGTTTCTCCAACAGCAGTTAGGTACCATTCCCTGAACCTTGTATAAGTCAGAATTCTTTCGGTTGCAAGTGATGGAATCTCCACTCAATTGCTTTAAGCAAAAACAAAAAACAAAACCTCATCATTTGTTGGTTTCCTATAACGGATGTGTCTAGGGTGTGCTTCAGGCATGTCTGGATCCAGGTGCTTTGGGAGTATTTCTCTCCGTATCTCAGGTAGGCTCTCTCTGAGTGGTGACAAGGATGTCCCCAAGCAGCTTTAGGCTTACTTCCTCTTCCTACTAACTTAGCAACCCCAGCAGAAAGAGTGCTGACTTCTCAGTAGATCCAACAAAATCCCAAGCGTAAAGGTCATTGGCCTGCTGCGGCTATATTTATAACAACTGTGTCATCCTTGACTACCTCTGGGTCCATTGGGGTGAATGTGCTGACTGGCCCAGCCCAGGTCTTGTGTCTGCCTTTGGAGCCAGGGTTGGAGTCTGCACTGCCTACACGGTATGGATTGGAAGTGAGAGAGAAGTGGTTCCTCACAGGAAAATTGAAGTTCTATTTCCAGAAAGAGGAGGAGGATGGATGCTGGGCAAGCAAAAGCTGTAGACTTTTGCAACCAGAACTTTGGACCCTGCACGCAAGAATTGAAGCCTCCCCCGTGGGGGTGATGAGGGAAAAGAAGGAGTGGATGGCAGGGCAGGAGCGGAGGCTCAGCAGTGAGGCCCCAGGAAAGATAAAGGGAGATGAGAAGAAGGTCATCTATTAAAACTGCCCTCTGGTGGCTCCTGGGAGTGGGGATGGGGAAGGAGGGAGCAGAGCTTCCGTGAGAGATGGGGGCTCAGGCAGGTGCAAATCAAGGAGTATAAATCGGAGAGGGGTGGGAAATCTCAGTGTGCACATGGGCCTCACCAGTGCATTTGCAGGTCCCTCACTGCAGTGCTGGGCGGTCGTGCTGAGCAGGCTCTGCCCAGGCGGTGATACGTCAGAATCAGCTGCACAGGCCCTAGTCTGTCCTGAGTTGATAAATGCATGCTGCCGGTGGCATCCTCTGTATTTGGGGGCTGCTTTATTGTTTTGTGATATCTAGTGCGATCATGTATAAAAGCTTCAGATTTCACTAGCAAGCCCATTCCTCCCTAACTGTGTTTTCTAGGTGGAATCTTTAAGCTCCCCACTCATGAATTCTCCCACCTCAGAGGCTTCCAGGAGTTGAAACCCCTAATGATTCAGTTAGGTATTTGTACCTCACCTTTTTCCAAAACAGAGTTGAGACAGTGGACATGTGTATACATTGTCCATGCCCACTGTTTTCCCTTTTTATTAATTATTTAAAAGGTTTGCAGAGCCCTAGTTGGGATAAAAAAAGAGGAGGACCTGACAGCGAATTCTTTTTGGATTAATGTCTCTTGCTTAGAAAGCTCAGTTTTTCCTTCCGGGGTTTGTGGGTTTTGAGGTAGTGAGACCCTTGTCCTGTGGGCATTAGACTATCGCAGAATAGATGCTGAAATCCATTGAGACACAGATATTATATTTTTGTGGGAAATGTGTGGGCCCAATCAAGGGCTGCATGCAAGCCTTTGCCCTGCCCATCTTTCCATCCTAGTCCCTCTCTCTGGACTCGTATTGGAAGTTGCCTTCTCACTCTCACGTTCATCTCATGAAGGCTTCTAAGGCAGGCACTGGGTACCATATATGTGCTGGGTGGTAGGATAACTCACAATCAGGCAGGGGAGTCAGATGCATTCAACAGAATCTCATGAAATGATTGTAACACAAGATGTGAGCAGCAAAGTGCAGAGCGTCGTAGCAGGCTTTGCCGGAGTGGGCATTCGGCCAGGCCACTTGGGCTGAGAAGTGATGAGGCAGTGATGGGCCGGAGCTGAGTGTTAACTTTACAGGAAATGTATGAGCTGGTGATTAAACACAGCTATTAAAAGTCAAATTACAACAACTGTATATGTGTGTGTGTGTGTGTAAATATATATAAAAGAAGATGAAAAAGGAAAAACAAAAAACAAATTACATGAATTTATAATTAGATAAATTATATTAAGTATAAAGGCATTGGTATTTAAAACAAAATTTTTTGCTGTTTTTTTTTAGTGCATTTTAGTAATGTCTATGCTCTTGAGGTTATTTACATCTCGGTTATTTACAAATGGTGGGAGTATTAATGATGCATTGCTCCTGTGCATCTCTTCCCAGTTCCACTTTCAGGAACATTACATTGGTAGGTTGAAATCGGCTATGATGGGTGTATTTTACACCATGGAAACCAACAAACACACCAGTCAGGGCTTGGTTTGTTGTTTTATAGCTCACCTAGACGTGATCTAGTGGGAGACAATGTTAACTATGCAGGTTAAACTTAAAAGTGTCATGTCTGGTACGGATATACTGTGAATAGCACAAGAAATGGAGAAAATATTCTTCCATGATTTGAAAACAGTTACCTAATTCAGCAAAGTTTTCTCACATGAAGTTCTAACATATGTCTTCATTGTTTCATTTTGTCTTACATATCACATAAAAGGAACAATTAACCAGCCTTTATGTTGGAAATATGCTACGCTCTCTAGCTATAGGTACAAGAATTCAGTGAGACACCTGAAATGCAATGAAGACATTTGCTATGTGGAATTTATAATAAAGAGTATTGTATAACCTATTATCATGTGTAAATTGTGCATTACACATTCTTTTTGTCAGTAAACTCTGCAGTAAACTTATGTACCTACACACATGAATACATTTCCCCTGAGAGGCAGTTGTTAACCATTTACCAGCACACACTGTGGAGGGAGACTGCATGTGGAGGGAACAGCAGGAGCAAAGGTTTTGGTGTCATGAAACTACAATGGATTATGTCTGGGTTGGGACTCAATTCATCACATACATCCTAGCGCAATAGCAGCTCTTCTGTGAAAGATTCTCCAGTTCCTTCGGCTGGGTCAGCTGTCCTCTCTGTCCCCAGATCCCCTTGTTTGTGCCCTTCACTCATCACCAATGGGAGAAGTGGCAGAGCTGGATGAATAGTACAGACCTCGTAGCTAGAGCTTGGGTTTGAATCCCTGTGGACTAGTTGTATGACCTACCCAGGATATGGCACCTAACCTTTTTGGGCCTTACTTTCTCATCTGTAAGTGGGAAAGTAATAGGATCTACCTCATGGGGTTTTGTAAAGAGCAAATGGGTCATCCATGTACCAGGTGCCTGATGCTGAGCAATGTGCATCAGTTGTCACCTCTTCATTATATCTTCCCAGCCACCCTGAGCTCCTTCATCGCAGGAACCTTTCCATGCTGGCATTCCCAGCACATAGTAGACACATTGGTAGCCACTGTTGAATGAGTGAATAAAAGAAGGAACTCAGGCCTTCTAACCTTCAGTTCACTCTTCTGTGAACTGCACCCACTGCCTCAGGACCCTTGCACTTACTGTTCCCCCTGCCTGATGTTCTTCCCTTGACATCTGCATATCTCCATTTAGTGCTCAAAGGATACCTTATAAAATAAGCCTTTCCTGACCACCCTCTATAAAACAGCAGCCTCCATCCCCTGTTGGCCTCCCACATGCTGTTCTGCTCCTCCTCTGTCAGCCTGCTTGTTGTCTATTTGGTCCCTGTTGAGTCCTCAATGCCTTGTCTGGTAAATACTTACTGAATGTGTGAATAAATATTTCTTCAAGCCCCCAAATGCTGGTCTTGTTTCCTTTCTCTACTCTCCCTACTCTGATATCTCGATACCCAAAATACGCTGTTTCCTCTGGTCTCTGCCCTCTGGCTCTGCTGCTCCACTGCGATGTGACCTTCTTTCTGGAAGTCCACAGCCTCTGCACACCTGGGCCAAACCCGCACTGGTCTCAACCGCACCTGCCTCTTCTCTTAAGTTCTTTCTCTGACTAGCTGGGGACTTGCTGGCATTAGCGTTTACTGCAGGTGCAGAGACCAGCAGTCAAGAAGTCATAACTAAAAACTGTTCTTGGACAGAAGGCGGAGTTTTAGTCCCAGCAGCTAGAATGCCAAGAACTTGATGGTTGCAGCCATTGGAGAGTCAATGAAAGTTTGAAGTTCACTCTTTTGATATATTTATCAAATTCTAAAATGGTGTTTTTTCACATCTTTCCCTCTTGAAGATGAACTGACTGGAATCCTTAAGAAATTGTCACTGGAGAAATACCAGCCCATTTTTGAGGAGCAAGAGGTAAGGATGTTTTTTTTGAATGTCAATTTAAATCCTGCTGTTAAAAAAGTTTGTCTAAATATGTGGGTTTTCATTTTGCCAGCCTGGATTGATCTTTTTCACTGAGACAGCTGAGGAAATAGAATTCGTGTTCAGCACATTTAGTTCAGTTCATCACAGTGAAATCCTGGGGACCTTATGGCTTGTTTTGTTGTAATAAACTTTTGTAATTTTGAGCACTGCTCTCTCTCTCTCTCATCACGTTTGAGTCTGTCTACACACTTGTCAAATGGGATTGACTGACAGGCCTTTAGGTTTAAAGCGGATCAGAGGCAAATCCTAATGATTCTGTGCTAAGTGTCTGGATATAGAGCCTGTGTTCATCTAAGAGAGTTCCTATTTGCTTCAAAGCACTCACAGCCACATATTTAAAATATTACTGTCCTGTAGTTTGGTAGTTTCTCAAAATGTTAAACATAGAGTTACTGTCTGACCCCACAATCCCACTCCTAAGTATACACCCAAGAGAAATGAAAACACATGTCCAAACAAAAACTTGCACACAAATGTCCATAGCAGCATTATCATAGCAGCCAAAAGGTGGAAACAACCCAGATGCCCATTGCTTGATGAATGGATAAATAAAATGAGTTAACTCTGTACAATGGACTGTAACTTGGTCATAAAAAAGGAATGAAGCACTGACACATGCTACAATAGGGATGAACTTTGAAAGCATGACACATTGATAAGTGAAAGAAGCCAGACACAAATGGCCACGGGTCATAAAAAAGGAATGAAGCACTGACACATGCTACAGCAGGGATGACCTTGAAAGCATGACACATTGATAAGTGAAAAAAGCCAGACACAAATGGCCACATGTTGTATGACTCCATTTATATGAAATTTCCAGAATAGGCAAATCTGTAGAGACAGAGAGATGAGTGGTTGCCAGGGCATGCAGGGAGGAGAGATTGGGGAGTGATTTCTAATGGGCATGAACATGTTCTAAAATTGAGTGTGGTGAAGGTTACACAACTCTGTACTAAAAATCTTTGAATTGTACACTTTAAATGGGAGAACGGTATGGTAGATGAATTATATCTCAACAAGCCATTAAAATATTTCCTCCTTTGGCCAAATAAAATTCCTCTGCGGCCTACAAGCCACCAGGGTGTAATCACTGGTTTAGAATATTCTGGTGTTCAGCTTAGTACATGAAACTGTCACAAATATAGTAGCAATCAGGAGAATCAGTCCTTGTCCCCAACAAGCTCAAGATGCAATTAAGGAGTTTGTATTTTCTTTCAAGAAACAGACTGGGATGCTGTGGCTTTCTTTCTCGGTTTGCTTTTCTGCCCTATCCAGTCTGTCCTTCCTGCCTCCCTGGAGTTTTCCATTTGAGCAGGGATTTTTATGGTCAACAAGAAAGTCTTTCCTGTTTGCTAATGGCTGCCGACTCTTGTTTTATATATTCCCTGCCTGGCCACAGGGGACTGGATGTGGCATCTCTGCCACACGTCTGGGATGGGGGGCAGAGGGGAGTGAGCGTCCTGCTGGGCCAGGCGCAGGTGGTTTCAGTCAAAGCCATGGCACTCTTTCGTGCCTGAGCTGTAAAGTCCCAGAGGAGCTAATCATCAGAGAGATGGGAGATGCCTGCATCTCAGAGAGAGCTTGGGATTGGATAAGGGAGTAGACCTTTTCCCACCAACTCAAACCTGGGTCAAGATTTTTTTTTTAAATGGACTGTAACCTGGGAAAATAAAGTGACTGTTAAAAGAGAGAAGGAAAGATGGGGTGGAAGGTGTTTCTCCTGGAGCTGAGGCTCAGGAAGGGATGACAGAAAGGTTAGGATTTCTCCCGTAGAAACCAAGGGTTGTACGGCTTTGGGATGCCCTTACTCTGAGCCCTTCTCCACCTCCGTTCTCTGTGCTCTTCTTTCCTTATTGCTTCTGCTTGTTTATTTTCTCTATCTTTCCACAGTCTGCGTCTCTCTTGTCCTCTGGGGGGAAACATGGTGAGTACTTCCATTTACCCTTAATTTCTGTGCAGTAGCCAATATTGTTAAAAGTCCCGCAAAACTGCAATTTACTTTCTAACCGCAGGACTTGGACATTTACCACTCTAGCCACCCAGATGACTGCTTCAGACGCTTTTCTTACTTGTTTCATCTTCAGGATTTTCCAGAGTTCACCTATCCTGAAAATCCCAGGGCTAGAGTTCAGGAGAGTTAGTTCTTACTGATACTTTCAACTAAACTTTCCGCATAAAGTCAGGAATTGGAAATAGTAAGTCATAATTGATTCACTACTAATAAGCACTAATAGCTCATAATCATGATATTTCTATTGTGGTTGGGAACAGAGGTGTTGCACCAGGCGGATGGTAGCGAACCCCCTACTTTCTCCCCAGGTGGATATGGAAGCGTTCCTCACCCTCACTGACGGCGACTTGAAGGAGCTGGGTATTAAAACAGATGGATCCAGGCAGCAGATTCTGGCAGCAATTTCTGAACTGAATGCAGGCAAGGTATTGTTCTCAATCTTCTTTATTTTTCTTCCTGTTTTGAACAGCTCAGAGCTTTACTAGGATTCTAGGCCCTCCGTGTTTCCAAGGACCTTCGGGGTCTAATTTTATCTCCGGCATATTTGACAGAGGCTGGCCCCGCTTGCATGCGTCTCATGACCGGGTGCTCACTGCCTCCGAGTGTGACCCGTTCCTTTTCCAGATCTCTCTTCCCATAAGGTCGTTTCTCCCGAGATTCAGCTAAAATAGTCCCTCCAGAAATTTCAGCCTATAGGGCTGGGAAATGCCCTCGAGAGCACACTGGAAGCAGAGACCGTGATTAAGACATGCCCTGCTGTCAGGCCGACCTGTGTTTGAGTCACAACACCTGCACTCACTCCCTGTGCTACCCGGGGCAAGTCAGGTACCTCTCTGAGCCAGGCTTTCCTCGTCTGTAAGGCAGGAATGATGGCATTGATGCCAGGACTAAAATGCTTACAGCCCCTGGCACACCCATCAATCACTGTTGGTATTGTTAGCGTCCTGCATTTTTGTCTAATGTTAAATTTCACCTTTAAAGCTAAAGATTAGCAATGCCTCCCTCTCACCCAAAGGCACACATGTGCAAAACACAAACAAACAAACAAAACACGAAAAGCAAATCACACCCACTTTGCAGATATTAGTCAGGCAGTCATGTTTCATTAGCATCCGGCTATTGACATGCCTTTGCCTTCTGCTTTTTTCCCTAATGTGGCCTGGGTTTTTCTGTCTCTCATTCCAACAACAATGTACAATACTTGCTTATCTGTTGCTTTTTCACACTTTGCCTAACGGCTCCCCATTTGTTTCACTATAGTGCCGCGTCTGGGATTTTGCTGTTACAAAAACTACTGTAGTGGACATCTCTGCCTCTTTCCTTGTTCTTCTGTGGTTTAGTTCCTCAGGCTCTGTTCTACGATATGAGGTTATGTCAGAGAGCGTGATCGGTTTTATGGTTCTTTCTCTGTATTGCCAGGTATGCACAGAGTATTGACCAGACTTGTAGCACCAATAGCAAATAAATATTCAGGAAGCACTTTGTCCTTCATAAGCCGCTTTGCATACGCTTCCTCAGTTAATTGGTTTAGTCACCCTGTGGCTCAGGAGTTTTCGGACCTTCCTCCTCTTGCCTTCACATATGTGAGACAAGGAGAGGATGGAAGTGGGGAAAGCCATGTGTAGGCCATTCAAGGAAGGACAGGAAAAATTCGAGATGTAGAACGTTTTAGCCTAAATTTGAAAAAGAAGAAGAATATTACTTAAAAATCTGGCTCAGCCATAAAAAAAAAATCACCAAAGCACTTGTAAGCCATGTAACTTCTGTGCGAACCCACTCTAATATTCAAGCTGCTGTATGTATGTGAGTTGGCTTATTAGTTAGTTTCAAGTAGTTTATATGTTGGAAAAGGTTACTCAGAAATGATGACCTGAGTTTCACTTTTGATTGGTCTTAAGCCATTGATTGCTTTTTTTTTTTTCATTCCCACTTTTTGTGATTATCAAAGCAGTACATATTCATTTTACTAAATTTGCACAGTAACCAAAAAGGTGAATTTTTTTTTCCAAATATATTTTATTGATTTTTTTACAGAGAGGAAGGGAGAGAGATAGAGAGTTAGAAACATCGATGAGAGAGAAACATCGATCAGCCGCCTCCTGCACATCTCCCACTGGGGATGTGCCCGCAACTCAGGTACATGCCCTTGACCGGAATCGAACCCGGGACCCTTCAGTCCGCAGGCCGACGCTCTATCCACTGAGCCAAACCGGTTCTGGCGAAAAAGGTGAATTTTTAAAGAAATCATAGTCCATCCACCCAGAGGCCAAGACTGTTCACATTTGAGAAGATTACTCTGCAGTGTTCTGTGCCAAATGTTTGTCTTTATGTGGCTGAGATACGTATTTTTTTTTTATATCCTACTTTCTTCATTTAACATTAAAATATGCAGTTACCCATGCCATTAAGAACTCTTTTTAATATGATAAATTTTCATGGATGTACTAAAATTATTATTTTTAAATTCCTACTTGTTGGATGTAGATATCCAAACTTTCTCTAGTGCTGCAGGGGGCAACTTTGTGTATACGGCATTCTAATTATCTGCTCAGAATAGATGTTTAAAAGTGGAATTACAGAGTCAGAGAGTCTAATTCAAGGTATACGTTATCTTCTCTTGAATTACTTTCCAGAAAGAGCCAGTGAACATCCCCACCAGCTGTGGGTATGAGAGTTTGGTATGTTGTTTAATTTTTATTAATTTGATAGGCCAAAAGATGTGCCTTGTTTTAATTTGCATTTCTTTAACTATTAGATAGACAAAACACTTTTTCTACTTTTAATGGCTATTTGATTTTTTTTTTCTTTTGAGAATTATCAGGCAGGTCCTTTGAAATTCAGGGGTTTTTAAAGGGCAATTATCATCATCATCTTTAATCAGTTGTGGATGCAGGAATGATTATGGTTTTCATCATTCACAGTTCCCTCCTAAGGTTAGGAGGCAGAGAATGCTGGAACCCTGTCTCGCCCTGACCTCGTTTCTCAGGCAATTAAGGCTGAGGTGGTGTTTAATAATGGCATCGCTGTCACCCCTCCTGTTTATTTTTTTGTCTTCTGCAGTTTGCATAGTGTCACCTCATTCATTATCTCAGGTTGAGCCTCATCTCAGCCCCAGCATGCGACATTATCCCATTTTATAGGCATGGACACTCAGCAGTGGGGGGAAGAGGTGCATCATGCCTAGGATGCCCCCACTAGTGAGCGTAGAGTAAGGACTCAGGATCCTCCACCCCCACACCTGCTTCTCTGTCCTTTGCCCTGCAGCCTTCAGGTTTGTGTTGATGGAATCCTGATGGCATGTTCCCAGCTTGTTTAAAATGAACTGGAAGAACTAACTGAAGGGAGAATCCCACTGCCCTCTCAGGTGTCGGGGGTGCCACGTCAGCACTAGAGATTTCCACCCAGGAGTCTGGAGAGGGACCCCTCTGGATGTGGGGAGTTCATGAAATGAGAGAGTTTGGTGTCTGGACTCATTTAATGGACTTTTATTCTTTTTATTCTTAGCAGAGAATAATCTGCCAGAAATTACTCATTTTTAATTTGCTTTACATTTTAACCACATTTGTTTATTTTTCTTGTTTTCTAAATTTTTATTTTTTTAGTTTTAAAAATATATGTTTAAGCCACGCTGCTTCCTTTTGAGGACAGGAACTGTAGGCTTCTGCTGCTTACACAGGGTCCAATGTCAGCAGCAACCATTTAAGGTACTATTATTATTATCCCTGTTTTATAAATGCGGAAACCAAGGCCCAGAGAGACAAAGTACTTTGCTCAAGGCCACAAAGCTAGTAAATGGAGAGATAGGATTTGAACCCAGGCTGTTTGATTCCAGTCTCTTGTCTTAACCTCTGTGTATTGCTGCCTCTTGGACAGGAATTCAGTGAAGATGTTCTCTACGCTTAAAGAAACATTTACATCCCCTCCTTTTCTATCTCAAACTGTGTGTGTAAGGGGGCAGGAAGGGGAGATCTTGCAGGGATGGGGTGAATCACTGTGAATAGGAATCTGACATCTTTTGGGCAAGGAGGAGTAAGGCTGTTCAAACTCTCACACTGTAGCAGAAAGAAGTCTGGCTCCCACTGAATCCCCTGGAAATCCAAGGGCTGGAAGATCACACAAAGCAAAGCAGGGGAGGAGATCTCCCTTCCATGCTGTGTGACCCGGGCAAGTCAATCCTGCTTCCAGGGCTCTGCTGTCCATGCTCGTCCGGGGGATTGGACTCCTGTGTCTCAGGGCCTCTCCAGTCTCTGGCATGCTGTGATGGTGGGTGCTGGGGGAGAGTCTGACTCAGAGTGTCTTATTAAACTTGGTACTCTGTCAATTATTTCTCCAAGATACCCATAGGTTCTTCAAGTATGAGTTGAACAGTAACAACACTGTGTCAATTGAATTAATGGTTAAAAGATTTAACAAGACTTTCTGTGTCTGTTTTCAATTTCCTCCACAGGGACGCGAGAGACAGATTTTACAGGAAACCATTCACAACTTCCATTCTTCCTTTGAGAGCAGTGCCAGCAACACCAGGGCGCCTGGAAACAATCCCTGTACATGATCCTCCTTCCTGTGGTCACCAGCGTGAGCTCTCTGAATCTCAATACTGCCTCCACGCAGCCAGTGCGCCAGCCACCCTCAACTCTTCCCCGTTCCCTGATGAAACACTCCGTGCCTCGTCACACCACTGTGCCTTAGTCATGTTGTTCCCTCTGCCTGGAACACCCATCTTCCCCTTCCCTGCTGTGGTAGTTGATGAAGCTTGTTGCTGTAACAAACTCCAACACATTAGAGACTTAGTCTCACTTAAAGGCTAGTATGGCTGCTTCAGCTTGGCAGGTGGTTTCATACAGTGATTCGGGGGCCCAGCTTCTTTCATCTGTGGCTGTGCCTTCCCAGGGGCCTCAGAGTCTTTTCCGGCTGGCAGAAGGGGAAAGGGATGGTGAAGGTGAAGGCCTAGCCCTAGCCATTTCTTACTGTCTTGCTCTTAACTGCTCACATTCCATTGGCTCCTCCTATTCCCATTCACCAGTGGTCACCAGTAGTCACATGGCCATACCTGGATGCAGAGGACACTGGGAAATGTAGTCTTGTTCAGGTAGTGGCTTCACAGCAACAACTCTGTCCTGGGGAAGCACATGTTTTGGCAGATTAGCCTTTTCTGCTACATCTTCCCTTAAAACTTCTAACTTGTTCCCCACAGTTAGAGTCATCTATCAAATGAAGCCTTTTCTAACCCCTCCAGTCACTGGGGTCCCTTACTGCTTTGTACATAACTCTGCTTTAGTACTTCACTGCACCTACTGCATACAGCATGCAACAGGATGTGTGTGTTGAATGCGCTTTTCTTTATTGCAAAGGCAGCCTTTTATGTTGGAAAACGGAGGAGGCTCATTGTGTGAACTTGCGAGATCCCTTAGCTTTCTGGCCTTCAGTTTCCTCATCTGTGATCAGGCAAGATTATGCTCTGATACTCCACACCACTCACCCCAGGTCACTGTAGGACTTTCTGCACTTCCAAGTGAGAGCAGAATACCTTAATACAGTGGTTCTCAACCTTCCTAATGCCGCGACCCTTTAATACAGTTCCTCATGTTGTGGTGACCCCCAACCATAAAATTATTTTTGTTGCTACTTCATAACTGTAATTTTGCTACTGTTATGAATCGTAATGTAAATATCTGATATGCAGGATGTATTTTCATTGTTACAAATTGAACATAATTAAAGCATAGTGGTTAATAACAAAAACAATATGTAATTATATATGTCTTAGGCGACCCCTGTGAAAGGGTCGTTCGACCCCCAAAGGGATCGTGACCCATAGGTTGAGAACCGCTGCCTTAATATATTACATTGTGGAAGGACTTCGGTGCTCACATTTTCTAGGCAAAGAAGCAGAGAATTTGGAATGTTTTCTAAACTCTGTTAGTGCTATGTTTCTCAGAAGAGCATTGGCTCATGTAGTTTTTCTACCATGTTATATTATGTTAGAGGGCTCTGAATTTAAATCCAGTAGCTTTCTGTACTGTTTTCAAATGAGTAATTCATTCAGCCAACACTTGCTGCATTTCTGTCATTTGCTGGGTGCTGTGGGTACAGAGACGAGCTTGAGCCAGTCTCCACCCTTGAGTACCTCAACAGGCAAGAGATGTGAGTGGGAGATCCAATCCCAACCTTAGGGGACAGCACAGTGGAGTTGAAAGAGTTTGTGCTCTGGACTAAGGCTCAGAGTTCAGATCCAGCCCTGTGGGTGGCCAGCTGTGTAGCCAGAGATGGGTTACTTAATCTCTTCATTGGACCTTAGAGCAGAGTACATAAAGTACTTGGTCTGCAGGATGTACCCTAGATATGGTAGCCTTCACAGAATTCTGATCTTTATCATGAGCTCTGCAGGGCACATGCTGGCTCCTTGCGAGGCCTCTCATCTCTCCTTCCCCCAGCCATGAATGCCCATTTCTGCTCCATTGGCTTTCAGAAGTGGTCATTACTGCATTGCCCAGAGCCTGATCATGTTCTCCCTCTGCCTGTCAGTCCAGTGGGTGCTGTTGGTTCTTTGTCCTCCCATCCTCCTACCTGCTGAAGCTAACTTTCCACATGACTGGAGAGAAAGGGTTTCATTTTAGCCATCACTGACAAATGTCTTTATAATTGTTCCTCACATGCCAGCCTCCTTTAAGGAGACACAGTCATTGGGCACCATTGTGTGCAGCAGCTTGACCTCAGTGTCATTCATCCTGTCACCCTGGAAGCTGGCATAGTTTAACCCCATCCTGCACATTGGGGAAACAGACATGGAGGAGTGAAGCTGTGTGCCTGTTACACATGCAGAAGGAGCAGACTGGCTCTGAACTGAACTGGTGGACTTCTGAGCCTGTGCTCTTTCCACTGACTCCCACAAGCTCCTGGAGCAAGAAGCACCAGGGATGGCCTACGCCTGTTTGCACATGAAATACATGGCCTCTGAGTTATGTGCCTTGAGGGTTTTTTGCCAGCTTTTTGCTGTTTTCCTGTCCTCTTCATAAGCCCATATTTGTGCAGCTTCTACTCAGGTAAGTTTGATTGAACACCCACAATGCACAAGAGCTGGGCATCAGCTTCCCACAAATGCAAATCTCCATGATCTCATCTGATTACTCCAGACAGAACAGAGCTGATTATTCCCATTTGGCAGATGGGAAAACTAAGGCTCAGAATGGATGGTTCTCTTGTCTTTTTCACTGGACTCAGGTGGTTCTAAGGCTTTTTCACCCAGGAAGTTTGCGTGTGCTTGGTGAGGGATCCCTGGCACCCTTTCTGGGCCGTGATCCCTTTTCTGATGACCCTTCTCACTCCATGTGTCCCTTCCCCCAGGAGGCTGAACAGCTCCACAGTGTTTCCCTTGCTCGATGACCTTCACCAGCATTTCCCCAAGTGTGTTCCCTGGATGACTATTTTCACAGGATATTAATAGGCTTTTCATAAAGAAAAACAAAGAGGGGTGTATATGTGAAAGTGGGGTGAGGCTCTTGGATCAAATAGGTTTGGTAGACACTGGGTCACAGCAAAATTACATAATTATCTTTGCTGTAGGACATCCCAGAACCTTCAGTACACCATTGTTTGTTTTGAAGGGAGCCAGGTGACTTGTACCATTTCCCACACATTTGATCACCGAATGCTCCTTCATGGTGCTCTTGCAAGATGAGTTCCTTGGACACAAGCAACGAGACCCTGCTTTGACTGGGACAGTGGCAGCCATGAAGCCACACAGCCTCTAGGATGGGTTGAGGCACATTCAAGGGCTTCAGTTGCCTTTGGTAATGGCCTCTTCTCTCCCCAGCAGCTCTCTGCAGAGGTGACCTGCTTGGCAGTGAAACATGAAGGTGAAGGGGTCCCTGACTTTGAGATGGCCAGGACCCTGCTCAGAGGGCTCTCTGTCCTGTAGGGGAGGGCACTTTCCTAGCAGCTGTGCACTGTCCCTCCTGCCTGGTGTGTGCTGGGTGTCCAAGCCCTGCCTCCCAATGCCTCTGATGGTCAGGGGAAGCTCCCGCCTCTTTGGTTTAATGCAGACCATTACAGGGAGGCTGGCTAGTTGTGCAAGCAAAATGTTTACTTTTTCATTCAGTAAACATTTACTGAGTATTTACCCTGTGCCCACCCCATGCCGGTGCTTTGGATCCAGAGATTAAAAAAACCATCTCTGCCCTCAGGGAATTCACAGTATCTTAGAGGAGACAAGCCCATCAATAAAACATTGCAGTGCCATGTGAGGAGTCTTGTCAAAAAGGTGTGTGCTAGGTCGACAGCTTGGAGGATGTTGTCAGTGATGGCTCAGGTTTGCTGGACAGGAGTGGCCAGAGCTGGAGCCAGGCAGAAAGAAGGAGACTACAGCAGGCAGCGGGGGAAGAAAAAGGGCACCCCAGATGTGGGGGACGGTGTGTTTGAAGGCAGGCAGTATATCGTAATTGTGGGTTAAATATCGTTAAGGGGTAAGTTAGATACCTGTTTTTTTTTTTTCTGATTTCTGGTTCTTTTCTTTGAAATGCATAGAAGCCCTTTGTAACCTTGGGAAGAGTACTGATTCTAGAGTCAGCCCTCACACAGGGGTTTGGGGCTGAGCCACTTTTTATTGGGTAATATCAGGCATATTTCTTTCACTCCTGGAGTCTCAATTTCTCGTTATCTTGGGGATAGCGCTCCCCAGGTGCCGAAGATCAGATGAAGGTGAGAAAGCCCTTATCACACTGTGTGGAGTTGTGCAGATATGTGAAGTCTCCACAATGGTTGCCTATTTGAAATCCTCTCTCTCCTCTCCCAACTGCCCAGATGGAGCCATGGTTGGGTGGGTGAAGCCAGGAGCAGCCTCGTCAGAGGTAGCAGCAGCTTAGATGGCTCTGCTGGCAATAGAGTCCTAAGGTTGCCAGGGTTGGCAGTGGATCCCTGCCCTCCATCTGTACCTGATTCTGGGTGTTTGTGTCATTGGGACTCCTAGCAAGGTGGACAGAAAGAAGCAGGAAGGTTTCCCAGCCAGTCGTGGCAGGAGCTGGTCCAGCAGACAGAGCAGAAGCAGGAAAGCCTTCCAGTTTGCTCTTGCCTTAGAGCTGCCCAAGACATCCGTGCAGGCCTGGCCCAGGCTAGACAGCTGTGACATCCATGCTGACCTGTGTTGCCAAGAAGATACTTCCTGTAGATCAGGGACCTGACTGAAGGTGTTGTGCAGCACCATCCATGCCCATCTGTCCTTGTCTATTTCAAGCAAGATAATCACATCTTATTAACCAATAGATCCTGTTGAACATGTAAAGTGAATGCCGATGCTCTCCCTGATAAAGTCAGTATGGGATTCTCCAGGACCCAGGGAGAATGAATCTGCTCCCTGGGGATGTGGGTGGCGAGTCATCTCCCCTGGGATGGAGGTTCTCCTTCAATGAGGGGGCTCTTCTCTATGACCTGCAGCCTAAAAGGGGATTAGCCCTGCCTTAAATCTCATCCTTGGCTGAGAGGCCAATCTCTGTGGACAGTGAGTCACCAAAGCTTGAAGATGATAGAAGGGAAATAAACAGTCATCAAGTAGTGGGAGAGAGCAGAAAGCCTAGTTGATTTGTCTATTGACAGACATAAAAGGAGAGACTGACAGTAGTACCATAATAGTAAGGAATTTTAACATCCCATTGACATCAGTGGATAGATCCTCTAGACCAGTGTTGGTGAACCTATGACACGCGTGTCAGAGGTGACACGCGAACTCATTTTTTTGGTTGATTTTTCTTTGTTAAATGGCATTTAAATATATAAAATAAATATCAAAAATGTAAGTCTTTGTTTTACTATGGTTGCAAATATCAAAAAATTTCTATATGTGACACGGCACCAGAGTTAACTTAGGGTTTTTCAAAATGCTGACACGCTGAGCTCAAAAGGTTCACCATCACTGCCCTAGGGTAAGGTAAGGCAGGGCCACTGTATCCTTTAGTAAGAGGCCAGGATGCCATTTTGCTTCAGCACTGACCAGTGGGTCCTTAGCAACACACTTTAATATTAGTATTGTTATTTCCATACAGGGAATTGATTCTTTGAAGGATTTTTTTTTGTTTTCCAAATGTATATTAAATAATGGTGACTCTGTCTTTGATTTTGCTCATGAAGGTATAAAATGCTGCTCAGATTCCTTCTAGTGATAATTGTTATAGAGAATTTCCATACAGGGAATTGATTCTTTGAAGGATTTTTTAAATTTGCCAATATGTATTAAATAATGGTGACTCTGTCTTTGATTTTGCTCGTGAAGGTATAAAATGCTGCTCAGATTCCTTCTAGTGCTAATTGTTATAGAGCAAGCACCTGTGGTATGCCGGGTGCTTCTATAAGTGGCCTTGCTTCCTTCATAATAACCCTGTGAGGCCTGAAAATTCCCTTTCTACCAATTTGATGACTGTGACCCAGATATTAATGAACCTAGCCAAAATCACCCAATTAACAAGACAGTCAGTTTGAATGCAGGTCTCACCTCTCTCTCATGAGTCCACATTTTCTCCATGCTATCTTGCTGCTGCCCAGCACACAGAGAAATGTTGAATTGGTACAAGCTCAGCCAATCACAGCAACAAAAAACAAAACCTTGTTAGTCTGTAGGGCTTGTTCACTTTTTTTTTTATGGGGCGGGGAGAGGCATTTATGCTATAAATAGCTTGGAGATTCTCTCTGTTTCTTCTAAAAATTTTTACAAGTCAGAATGCCTCATCTCCACCTCTCCTGGTATCAGGATTTCACGTTGGCATGCTCAGCCCTACAGAACATTCGGGAAACAGGGTGGAAGGGGTCCCAATCCTGAAGAAGATAGGACCTGCTCTCCATGAGGAAGAACATTCCAGGGACCAGGGTTATCTAAAAGGGGGACACCCCCCAGATGAGCCCCAGAGGCTGGTCAAGCCCAGGGCAGCTGGAGAGGGGAATTCAGGCTTTGGATGAGGATTGGACCATGTATGTGCTTCCCAAATGACCCATGTTGGAGGTGATACGAGAAAAGCAAGTACAAGGAAATGCGTTTACCTGGGTTGGACCTGATCTTGCCAAAAGTCCCTACTACTTTTGGGGGAAGGCTGGTGGTGATGGTGGTTACTGCTGTGTGAAATGCCGCAGTCTGAGAGACACTGTTCCAAGTCCCTGTGAGGTCCCTTCCAGTTCAGTGAGTGTATGAACACCTATAAAAAGAAGGGGGAGTGGTTCCTCAATAAGTTAAAAGAGAATGACCATATGACCCAGCAATTCTATACCATATAACCCCAGATAATTAAAAATCGGTATTCAAACAAAAACTTGGACTCAAATATTCATACCAGCACTTTTTACAACAGCCAAAAGGTAGAAACAATTTAGACGACTGTTAAATGGATGAAATGGATAAACAAGATGTGGTATGTGTCTACACAGTAATGTTGCTCAGCCACACAAAGGAATGAAGTCCTGGTCCATCTACAACAACTTTGAAAACATTATGTTAAATGAAAGAAGCCAGACACAAAAGACTACGTATTATACTTCATTTATCTGAAATGTGCAGAATAGGCAAATACATAGATACAGTAAAGCCAAATATTGGGGAAATGTGGTGCCATTGCTTAATGGGCCGATTTTCTTTTGGCCTGATGAAAAGGTCTAGAACTAGATAATTGTGATGGTTGTACATTGTGGATGCACTTAATGTCACTGAATCGTACACTTTAAAATGGTTCAAATGGCATTTTTCATGTGTGTGTGTGTGTACATATACTAGTATCTACAGAACATTCGGGAAAGAGGGTGGAATGGGTCCCAATCCTGAAGAAGATAGGACCTGCTCTCCATGAGGAAGAACATTCCAGGGACCAGGGTTATCTAAAAGGGGGGCACCCTCCAGATGAGCCCCCAGAGGCTGGTCAAGCCCAGGGCAGCTGGAGAGGGGAATTCAGGCTTTGGATGAGGATTGGACCATGTATGTGCTTCCCAAATGACCCATGTTGGAGGTGATACGAGAAAAGCAAGTACAAGGAAATGCGTTTACCTGGGTTGGACCTGATCTTGCCAAAAGTCCCTACTACTTTTGGGGGAAGGCTGGTGGTGATGGTGGTTACTGCTGTGTGAAATGCCGCAGTCTGAGAGACACTGTTCCAAGTCCCTGTGAGGTCCCTTCCAGTTCAGTGAGTGTATCAACACCTATAAAAAGAAGGGGGAGTGGTTCCTCAATAAGTTAAAACAGAATGACCACATGACCCAGCAATTCTATACCATATAACCCCAGATAATTAAAAATTGGTATTCAAACAAAAACGTGTACTCAAAATATTCATACTAGCACTTTTTACAACAGCCAAAAGGTAGAAACAATTTAGACGACTGTTAAATGGGTGAAATGGATAAACAAGATGTGGTACGTGTCTACACAGTAATGTTATTCAGACACACAAAGGGATGAAGTCCTGGCCCATCTACAACATGGATGGACCTTGAAAACATGCTAAATGAAAGAACCCAGACACAAAAAACTACGTATTATATGACTCCATTTATCTGAAATGTGCAGAATAGGCAAATAATAGATACAGAAAAGCCAGATATTGGGGAAATTCGGTGCCATTGCTTACTGGGCCGATTTTCTTTTGGCCTGATGAAAAGTTCTAGAACTAGATAATGGTGATGGTTGTACAACATTGTGGATGCACTTAATGTCACTGAATCATACACTTTAAAATGGTTCAAATGGCACTTTTCGTGTGTGTGTGTGTGTACATATACACACATATATAT
>NW_005362270.1:1067529-1074176 GCF_000412655.1 Myotis brandtii | reverse complement strand
CAGCCCGAAGGACTCCCGCTCGCCCGGGCTCCGCCGCCAGCCTCCCCTCCTCAGATCCACGTGTCCTCGTCTCTGCGACACGGGTCCACGCGGAGACCGTGCCCAGACCACGTGCTGCAGGCCAACCTCCGCTCAGTCCCCGGAGCCCAGCCTGCGAACAGGGGCTTTACACATGGCCGAGCCGTGCGTGTGTGGAGGGGAACTCCGGCCACAGAAGGATCTAGAACTGGAGGCTGCACACCAGTGTTCTTCGGTGAGGTGGCCTCACCCCGTTTACCAACTCCTCACGAGGACACTAGTCAGGAGCATGAGCCACTCGGGACCCTCTGAAGGAATGCCGATTGGGCCCCCTGGGGCGGCAGACGTGCGGGGGGCCGCGTGGCGGCGACAGCTTCCTCAGGTAAGGGAACCTCTGTTTCCCCCAGGGCAGAACGAGGGGCCGACCCACTCACTCAGTAGGTGCTGATGGTGGGCACTGGGGATGCACCAGGGAGCACAGCAAGCCCCTGCCTTCGCGGAGCTGGGACCCACTGGGGAGATGACACTCCCCGCCCACAGGGGGGTGTGAGCGTTAACTGAGAATACAAGGCGAGTTCTCAGCACAGTGCTGGACACAGAGTGGGTGCTCAGGAGGCATAGCTGCTATTCATAGCTCACTTTCTCTCCCCATTCCTGGGGGCTCAGGGCCAGGGGAGCTCTTTGTCACCAGCTGCAGTGAAGGGAACCCTGTGCAAATCTGCACAGCTGTATTAATGAACCTCAGCAGTAAGAGGAGCTGGGTTATGAAGCTGCGACCAGGGCAGGGATGACCGGCCAAATGAATTGCAAGAATGAATGGGAAATATTTGTTTATTGCATAGCAGTGAACTTACACATAATTCGGTTCACAACCCACAATTGTATAGAGGAAGAACAGAGAGCAAAGAATCAGACAGAAGAAGCCCAAGGTGCAGACTGTGTTCTTTAGACCCATGTGTTAGCTCTGCTTTGATCCACTTTCTATCATGCACTTGAACATAGATCACTTAGCATTCCTGGGTCACATTGACTTATTTTAATTTAGAAAGTTTATTTTTCTTTTTAAGGAATTGCAGAAGTCATTATCAGTGAGTATATTTTGAGGTAACAAGTTGATGTTTTCACATTCTCTATTGAGAGCCCCAATATCAGGTTATCTTCCACCAGAGCTGTGTGGGGTTCCAGGATGCCCAGAGCCTGGGGCAGAGGGCCTAAGAAGCCCTTCTCCTGGCTGAAATTTCCCACCTGGAAAAACCCTCCAAATAGTCTCCTGTTGACATTCTCAGTGGGCTTCCCAAGCCTCTTGAGCTTTTAATCGAGCTGGAAACTGGAGGCCTGTGGGCATGGCACTCCTCATGATTGATCATTGATAACACTTGAGTGGTGCTTTCTTCACTACAGCCTTGGTCTTCAAAGTGTGGTCCATGGACCAGCAGCTTTGGCATCCCCTGGATGCTTATAAGAAATGCAGACATGCCCACATTCCTGAGCCAGAAACTGCATCTTCCCAAGGTCCCCAGGGGATGTGTGTGCACGCTGCATTGTGAGTGAGGGTGCTCTCCTAGGACCTTCCCTGCAATCATCTCATCACTCACAGCATCGAGCACCATGATGCTGGCACATGGAGAAACAGGCTGTGACAAACAAAATGGCCTACTTAAGCTCACAAGATGGTTAAAGTAGAACTGAGATTCACCTGGGCTTCTTATTTCTTCCTTCAAATCCAGAGAGCACTGGATTTCTGGTTTTGCATGTATACTAATTTAATTCTTTTGTCCATCTGGAGGGATCATTATACTACCCATTTTACAGGTGAGAAAAGTGAGGCACAGAGAAGTTAAGTAACTTGCCTTACGATGTCACACCTTGATCTAGACCCAATACATGTGTAGAACTGACCACTTAGGAATCATAAGCAAGTAGATGGTCTGCTGAGCAATGCATTCATAATCATTCTAGCGTAGTGGACCC
Source organism: Myotis brandtii (assembly GCF_000412655.1). Lineage (NCBI taxonomy): Eukaryota > Metazoa > Chordata > Mammalia > Chiroptera > Vespertilionidae > Myotis > Myotis brandtii. The sequence continues at coordinate 1,072,187 of NW_005362270.1, read as the reverse complement.
CGCATTAGGTACAACATCATAAAACCTAGGTTTGGGTCCTGCTGACAGCATGGAAGGCTAAGAGGGCAGATCACCTCACCTCTGAGGTTTTAGTTTTCCCATCTGAAAAATGGAATAGCAAATGCTACTTGGCAAGGCTGTGGTGAGGACTAAATGAGGTAATAAATACTGGAGTGTATTATAAACTGAAAAGTGTTGTGCACATGCTAGTTAGTGGGTTTATTCCCCAAAGACCTTGGCATAGTGATGGAAGAGGATGAAGCTCAGAGAACAGGGAAGTTGCAGTAGGTGGAACTTTGGGGTTGTCATGGGAACCAAAGCTCTGAGGCTAATCAAGGCAGGAAATACCATCTGGTTTTAAACATCAAAAAGCCTCGACTCACACTGGACTTATTTCTGTAAATAGCAGAATTCACATCATCTTATAGCAGCAATGTCAGCCCAGAGCAATCTGGAGATTGTCTTTCCCTTGATTTCCCAGGTCAAATCTGGACAAAGTACCTTAGGTACTCTGTATCTACCAGCTGTCACTTCCAGAGAAATGTGGACATGTCACTTAGTAAATCTGAATTTAAATGGAAAGAAAACATGGCTGAGAGACATCCTTTCATCCCCTTTCTGGCTTTGAAAACACAGAGGGATGGCTGGAGGTGGTGTCCTGGGACAGTGCGAGGGGGATCTGGGACCCCAGCCAGAACTGACACAGGAAGAGCATTTAGAGAGCATCTTACTGTCTTTCCTTCAAATTATGGGTGATAAAACAGGCCAAGAATGGGACAGTGCCTGCTCAAGGTCACACAGCAAATCAATGACAAAATTGAAACTTGTATCTCTCTCCCAACTTTGAAGTCACTGTTTTGCTACTTCATCAACCACATCTTCCTTTGATATTTGTTCCAGCATCATAGTGTTGCTCCCAGGGAAACTTGATGCTTGGGATTTCTTTGGTTCCCTCAGGCTATGTGAGATGAAAAGCAGAATGCTTCTCAAGTCCTACACCTTGCAGGGATTTGACACAGGAAGCCATAATTTCTTTGTCATTTCCATGGGAGAAACAAGATTTCTGTAAACTATATGAGCCCAAATGAATCAAGGTGAAATTGTAAAAACAAAGGCTATGACTTTGAGTTTTCAAAATCTAGAGGAATATTCCAGTTTCATTACAGCCCCCCAGTCCAGCAGAGGTCTCCTGGGGATGAGGACTTTCATCACGGGGGCTGCTAGAAATCATTTGGGCAGGGAGCAGCACTGGGATTGTAGGCCGAGAGAGGCTGCCCTGTGCTGTGCAGCTTGGTTTGCCCTCTGAGTCCATTTCCTCATGTGTACCATAATGCAGGTTTTATGTGACCTTCCAGCTCTGACATTCTGCCACTTGATAACCATTTTCAAAGAGAGGAAGGAGATCTATTGCTCCTAGGGTCACCATGATGCCTTGGTCATTAGCTAACACATACCTGAGTTGAAAAGCATCAGCACTGGCTCTTCAGGTCCTTGCTGGCTGGATCCTGGGATTTTCCTCTGAATGGGGCTTAGAGGGAAGCAGTCTCTATTCAGTCTCAAGGGAAGGGGGCATTTGAGACCACTATCCCCAGTCAAGCTCCAGGACCCTTAGCCTAAGTTGGCAGGTGGCAACCAAAGGTAGCAGTGACAGAGCACATGTCCATGGTATGTTTACCCCAACTCACCCCACTACACCCTTGGACACCCAGTCTCTGCCCTCAGGCTCCTTGATCCTGTTTCTTTCTGCTGGGTTGTAGGCAGCTTCATCTTCTGGGAGTGGAGTGGGGACAGGGGAGAGCTGCAAAAATCTCCTGCCCCCCACCCAGAGCTAAGGGGAAGCCTTGCTCCTGGGGAGTGATCCTGGCTGTTTCTGGGTCCTGTTGTGTTGATGGGATACTGCTTCTCCTGGGGGTTCTCACTAAACCTTCTATCCCTTGGGATAGGCAGGGTCTTCCCATCCCTCTTCCATTTGCTCAGAGCTGTAGGAACCACTTCATTGCTGTCTCAAGAGAGCCCTCAAGCCTCAGCAGCCAGGTCTGGGGATCCCTGTGGCAGCCAGGGCTGCAAGAACTCTTGAGCTGTGGGGAGGGAAGACCTGAACAGTACCAAGGGCAAATTGTTTCCAACCTAGTTCCCAGGGCAGAAAAATTGAGTTGTTGATCCTTTACATTTCCCAGGAGTTAGTGTTTCAGTCTAAAAGAACTTGAGAAATATCCAGTAGCAAGAGCTAAAGTCCTTATACCACTTAGCTCCATGTTTCTAGTCTAAATAAAGGCAGGGGCATAGCAGTCCTAGCTGTTTAAGCCTGGGAATTGACTTAATCTCCCTGAATCTTTCTGTCTTCCCATTTGTAAAATGCGGATAAAAAATTTATCTAACTATGGTGGTTATGAGAATTAAATTTTAAAAAGTAACCCTATTGCCTAGCACAAGTAGTAAAAATATTGAAGTTGCAAAGTACTTTCATTTCTATTCTCCAATTGAAGCTTCTTAGGAAAGGTATACATGGTAAATATCCTTTTACAGTGGAAGGCAAAACTGCAGCTCAAAGAAGTGTGGTGACATGAAAAATCACAAGTCAGCTGCATGTTAGACAGGGAGTCCGGCTAACATCTAAGTCCAAAGCTCATTCTGTCTCTTCATAACAAAATGTATCATTTTCTGAACCCCTAAAAGAAATTATGGGAATGAAAATGAACTTGATACATGTATATTTCCTTGTATCATGACACCTGAGGAAAATGAGAACTGAGAAATTCCAACTTTCAGTGTTTTTACATACTTCCTTTTCTTGCTGTTTCCTGGGAGGGACCTGGTTTGAAAACCAATTTTGCATTCATCTCTCCTTCAGATTCTGCCTTGCTATTCCAGTTGTGTCATTTGTGAAGAAAATGTCTAATATGTTCTCTGGGCATATTAGAAAACAAAGCCTTTAGTAGTGAATACTCCGCCTGGGTAACTGAGCCTAAAACAGAGAACAATAATTTGAAATTGAGCCACATAGAAAATCTTGAGAAGACCAAGTTTCTTCCTCTTTTTCTACAGTTATAAGCTTATACTAGTGTCCTGGTGCACAGATTCGTGCACATTGAAAGGAAATTAATTAGAAGAAATACTTTAATGTTGCTATTCGCCCTTTCTCTATGATGGAAGTGTCAACCAAATTCACGATTGACAATGACAGATTGAAACACATGTACGATTTGCACCAGCAAGAGCTTTATATGTATCGTGCATGCACGAGTCAACTTAGCCTTTTATATATATAGGTAAACTTGCTTAATTAGACCTGCTTTCTGATTTAGCTAAACTTTTTCCAGCCCAATGAAGCTGGAAAACTTTTTCCAGCCCAACTTTTCTTTCAGGTAATTGTCAGCAACCCAGCAATAAACATCAACACAAAGCAGATTATTATTGTAGATCGCACAGGGAGACAAAGGGTAAAATATTTAACTCTAGCAGTGTTTGACTATATTCTGCGCAGTGAGAAAACCTGAAGTCATTTTCAAGGTCCACCATTTCTTCTTTTCAGTCGGGTCAAGTTTCTAAACTTTCTAAATCTCTGTTTCCCAGCTCATGAAAAGAAAATAGGATTCTACTGAGTCTCCTATCTACCTACTCCAGGACTTCTGTGAGGATCAAATGAGATAAGGCACATGAAAATGCTTCACAGACATTTGGTTAAACTGTAAAATGTTTGCACCTGGCTATAACCTTCCTAATGCCGCGACCCTTTAATACAGTTCCTCATGTTGTGGTGACCCCAATTTCATTGTTACAAATTGAAAATAATTAAAGCATAGTGATAAATCACAAAAACAATATGTAATTATATATGTGTTTTCTGATGGTCTTAGGCAACCCCTGTGAAAGGGTCATTCGACCCCCAAAGGGGTCGCGACCCACAGGTTGAGAACCACTGCTATAAAGCAAGTTGTGTTCCTGGGCTGAAGAAATTCTAAGGAGGGTAGTTGCTAGGGAGAGGAAGCCGGGTGTTGCTACGTGACATCATTACCTGGTGCCCACAGCCACCATTTCCGAGCTGGGCTGGGCTGTGGGCCGCATTTTGTGCCATGGGGTCTTAGCAGCATCAGCTGCGATTTGGTGGGGTGTTGCTCTGGGGTGGTGGCGGGGCCTGTGTCCCATTTGGGGGAAGCTGAGTGTTGGTTTGTCAGCTCCAGGCCCATGGTGCTGTTTATTTTTAAACTAGAGGCCCAGTGCATGAAATTCGTGCACTTGGGGGGGGGGCGTCCCTCAGCCTGGCCTGTGCCCTCTCTCAATCTGGGATCCCTTGCTCCTTATGCTCAGCTTGCTGCTCCTTAGCGGCAGGCTACTTACCACTCGGCTCACTGCTCCTTAGCCTTGCATCAAAGGTGGGAGAGACTCCTGCCACCGCCGCTGTGCTCGCCAGCCATGAGCCTGGCTTCTGGCTGAGCGGCTGCTCCCCCTGGTGGTCAGTGCGCATCATAGTGACCGGTCGTTCTGTTGTAACAGCAGCTTAGGCTTTTGTTATATAGATGGCCAGTGCGCATCATGGCAGCTCCTGTGTTGAGTGTATGCCCCCTGGTGGTCAGTGTGCATCATAGCTACCAATTGGACGGATGGACACTTAGCCTTTTATATATATACTAGAGGCCCAGTGCACAAAAATTTGTGCA
>NW_005362270.1:1052213-1066963 GCF_000412655.1 Myotis brandtii | reverse complement strand
TGTGGCCCCGCCCCCTGTCACACCCAGAGCTGCAGGGCGATCAGGGGGTTTGGGCGCTGCCCCCTGTCATGCTGATCCCGGTGCCGGGAGCCTCGCTGCTCCGCTGATCCCGGTGCTGGGAGGCATATTACCCTTTTACTATATAGGATAGAGGCCTGGTGCATGGGTAGGGGCTGGCTGGTTTGCCCTGAAGGGTGTCCTGGATCAGGGTGGGGGTCCCCACTGGGGTGCCTGGCCAGCCTGGATGAGGGGATGATGGCTGTTTGCAGCTGGTCACACCCCCTTCAGGGTGGGGGTCCCCACTGGGGTGCCTGGCCAGCCTGGATGAGGGGATGATTGCTGTTTGCCGCTGGTCACACCCCCTTCAGGGTGGGGGTCCCCACTGGGGTGCCTGGCCAGTCTGGGTGAGGGGCTGAGGGCTGCTTTCAGGCTGGCGGTTGTTGACTGAAGCTCCCAACCGCTCCTTTTTTTTCTCTTTTTTTTATTTTATTCTGGGCCAGCTTTAGCTCTGGCTCTAGCTCTGAGGCTTCGTATCTGGTTTGTTTGCCATTCTATAATCGAAACAATGTATAACTTCAGCTCTGAGATCCCGGCAGGCTGAAAGCTGGTTTCTAGGGTTTTGTTTAGCTTCTTATTTGCAACATAGTACATTGTTGCTTAGAGTTGCAACTCAGAGGCCGGCAACGTTGGAGTCTGCAGTCACTGAAGCAAGGAAGCCTCATGTTCGCTTCCAGCTGCCTGGCTGCCGGCCGCCATCTTGGCTGACAGTTAATTTGCATAAGGATATGCTGATTAGCCAATGGGAAGGGTAGCGGTCGTACGCCAATTACCATGTTTCTCTTTTATTAGTGTAGATAGATACTTGAAATACAGGAATGACCTGCCCAAGGTCACAGAGCTAGTAAGTGAAGACAGACTTTTTAAAAATATATATATTTTATTGATTTTTTACAGAGGAAGGGAGAGGGATAGAGAATCAGAAACATCGATGAGAGAGAAACATTGATCAGCTGCCTCCTGCACACCCCCTACTGGGGATGTGCCCACAACCAAGGTACATGCCCTTGACCGGAATCGAACCTGGGACCCCTCAGTCTGCAGGCCGACGCTCCATCCACTGAGCCAAACTGGTCAGGGCCAGACTTTTTAATTAGATACAAAAAGCACTAGGCTAATAATACAAATAATAGATTTGTCTACAGGAAAGTTAAAGATTTTTTTTTAAATGAAGGTCACAATGTTAACATATAGGGAGAAAATATTTGCAATATCTAAATCTGACAAGGGATTAATTGCTAGATTATGCAACAAATATTTGCAAATCAAGCAGAGGCAGTTTCAGAAAGGCAGAAACTTGAATGATTGACAAGTACATGAAAATATGCTCAGCCTCATTAGTAATCGAGAGAAATGCAAATTATAACAGCAAGATTCAATTTTACTCCCATCAATAAAAAAAATTAGAAAGTTGGATAATGCTAAGTGTTGGCAACATGTGGACTCTGTTAAACTGGCACAGTCATCTGGACAACACTGTCAGATTTCAGTGATGTTGGGTATGTACCTGCTGAGGTGCCAGCTACAGGTATGTGTGCTGAGATCCATTTCTTGGCCCTTTCCTCTTCTGCTCTGTATCATGGGGATCTGGCACCTGCAGGCTTTTTGTCAGCTGACCGCCACTCAGAGGCACTAACAGGAAGTTGGAGGATGAAAGGAAGGGGAAAGCCAGGTTATTTCTTTTCCTCCCTCTCAGTCTCAGGCAGAATCTCCAAGCAGCAGCTGCACCTCCTCCAGGGGCTCATCTCTGGCTGGACAGGTCAATTTCACCTTTACCAGGTAACCCCTCCTCTCTCTGGCACTCTCACTAGGGAAGGTAGCACTTTACCTTTGTTGCTAATTCCTGAATGCCTTACTGTCACCAAGTAGCTTCTAAGCCCTTTCATTCCCTGAATAACAGTTCCCTATATTCAAGTCCCTCTGTTTTATTTATTTTTTTCAGATATATTTTTATTGATTTCAGAGAGGAAGGGAGAGGGAGAGAGAAATAGAAACATCAATGATGTCAGAGAATCATTGATTGGCTGCCTCCTGCATGCCCCACACTGGGAATTGAGCCCAAAACCCAGGCATGTGCCTGACTGGAATTGAACCATGACCTCTTGGTTCACAGGTTAACACTCAAGCACTGAGCCACACCAGCCGGGCAATCCCTCTGTTTTAAATACTCAAGCAGTTCCTGTTTTCTGGTTAGACTGATTCACAATGCTGTGATCCATCAGTCCCAATCCTAGGTATATATCTTAAAGTGACTCTCCTGCAGATGGCTCAAGAGAGCTATACAAAGACATCTAGGGAATGTTGTTGGGGGAAATGGAGAAGTGGAGGGAGCATGTGCACTCATTGCCAGAGGAATGGATATTTTACAAGAATGGTTTCCGGGTGACATGTTTCCGGTACATTGGAGGAGTAACCATGTTGGAAGTTGAAGGAGGAATGGGGATTAGGAATGAAGGGGAAAATGTCTAGAGAGGAGCAGGGACTGACCATGGTGTCCAGACCCCTATTTGGGCAATTTTCTTCTCCACTAAATCCACTGTTAGGCATTGTGGTGGCACTGGGACACAGCCCCTGCCCTCAAGGGGCTCCACTTATAGGAGGGGGAGAGACACAAAGTCAAATAGCCCTGGTGGGGTGTGGTAGTTTGTGGCACTGGTGGCCCAATGAACTATATCTCCTGGTATCTGATGTTTTGACACCCTCTCCCCTTGAATTTGGGCTAGGTCTGTGACTTGCTTTCCAAAAAACATGATGGATGTAACACCATGCCAGTTTTTGGCCTAAATCTTAAGGCCTGGGGCTTTTGCTTCTTGGAAACTTAAGCTGCCACATAAAATCTCTGGCAACCCTGCTGGAGAGAACACATGGAGAGACCATGTTCAGAGTCTACATGGAAACGGAGCAACTCCAAGACTAACTGAAGACCTAGAGAATCAAGTGTCCCAGCCAGCTTGCCAACTGAATGTAGCCACATGAGTGATCACCGGCAAGACCAAAACTGCCCAGATGAGCCCAGCCCAGATGACAGTCATAAGCAAACAAAGCACAAAGCAGCTGCTATTTTGAGCCACAGAATCTTAGAGTGGTTTGTTAAGGCAGCTAAAGAGATGACCAAAATATGTGGTATCAAGTGAAGAGTGAAATAAAATGGAGGACAGAGTACATGGAAGGCCAGCAGGAGGGAGAACAAATCCTACTCCGAGGACCTGAGAGCTGACCAGGGAATAGGAGACATGATAGAAGGCGAAGAAGACAAGTCGTGGGCATCACCAGTGTGTTTAAACAAATGTCTCTCTGAGGACCTGTTATGTGCCAGGCCCTGGACAGAGGCTGAAGAGGAGACAAAGAGATAGGCATGGCCTGATGGAGAAGCAGCCCTGAGCATCACAGTAATAGTGTGAGGTTGGATGTACTCGGTGGGCAGAGCATTCAGAAGACAGAGGAGTTGCCACCTTGGAGGGACAACCAGGGAGCCTCCATGGAAAAGGTGGAACTTAATTTGGGCCCTGAAAACTGGGTGTAGTTTACAGTTGGTGGGAAAAGCTCCCCAGGTGGAGGGTTTCATGTGTACAGAGGCATGAAGTTGGGGTGTTTGGGCTGTTAGGGAGCCTGAAGTGGCCAGTATGAAAGTGGATCAGATCATCACAATGAGGTGGTAGTCCTTCTCTGTCTTAGTAAATCCCCCCCAAACACAGTGTGCAGAGATACTTTAAAATTAAAGCAAGCCCTAGTAACACTCTGGCTATGTGAGTTAAGGAGAAAATGAATCCAAAGTGAGTAAGATTTCTCCCAGAGTAATTCACGTTATCATCATGGAGTGGGAGACAAATAAATGCCTAAGAATAGACAGACATAGACTATTAATTTTTCATTGATCATAATATCATTTACATTAACATTAAAATATAGGCTTTTGGCAAGAAATACTTTTAACAAAAAGAAAAGAGATATTTGGAAGGGTGTGGCATCTCTTTTCATGTCACTTTGATCTTCTACCAATCATTTAGGGAGACTGGACCAGTTAGGGTACCATAGTAAAGGGTAGCAAGGTATAGGGTACCATAGTAAGGGTAGCAAGGTTTAGACCCAGGTTAGAATCCAAGCTTTGCCCCTTTCTAGTTATAAAGTGCTAAGCACAGGGTCAGGAACATGGTAAATGCTCAATATGGTTCTTTTTCTACAATTAAAATTGCTTACAATCAACATTCACCCATTTTAAAAAGAGGAAACTGAAGCCAAAGAGCTTCCCAAATGCACCCCATTTCCCTTCCCTGTCTCTAGAGATTATGCTATCACATACCTAGGGTGTTGAAGTGAGGAAGATTGAATTTCAGGCCCTTTCACTCCTTTCTGGGTTGTCCCTTGCGGACCTTCACAATGTCAGTAAGTCAAATGACTCCTTTAGAGACTTATATCCAGCATAAGATGACACCCAGAGAAGAACATGCAAGCCACAGGGACCTTTCAAGAGAAACAACAAAGATACGAGGCACCTAGTACCCAGTTTTTACAAAGGGAACAAAATAATATGAGAAGCTAGAAAATCAATAATAAACTTAACCTGGAAGCTGTGCTGTGATGGAAAAGACAGGCTGGCCCCTTAAGTCCAGAAGTGTAGCCCCAAGTTTGTCACTTTCCCTGTGCTGTCTTGTGCAAGTCATTCAATCTCTGTAAGACTCCATTTTCTCTTCTGTAAAATAGGTGTAAGAACACCTCACAGAATAATTGAGATAGTATATGCAAAGGGCATTTGCACACTAGGTTATAGTGAATAGATATTCAGGGGTACAACCCCTGAAGCTGTGTCTGTGCCTTTTTCTGCAGAGGGGTCTGTGGCTCCCTCAGATTTTTTTAAGGTCCCTGACTTCCTCCAAATAAGTTTACTTTTTTATTCAGGAAGTTTTTCTGTATTTTTGTTGTAATTTCAGTTTGGTCCTGGAAGCGTGTCCATGCAGCATCCACTTACTCTGCCGCCATTTTTAATGGAACCTAGTTCCAAGTAAGTTTATTTTTTAGATATAAGGGTTTTATTTGGTTTCTATTATAAGATTAAATCTAATATTGAAAAAAATCAGAGCATAGATAAAAAAAATTGGAAAAGGAAAGCAATAGTAAATAACAGAATCCAAGATTTAGGTTTTTAAAAAATTGTTTTGTTATTTTGTTGTTTTTGGAGTTTTTTTAATGAACTGAGTCATCTTTTGGCTAAACTTATCAAAATGAAAATATAAAAGGGAGAAAAATAGAACCAAAGGCAATAAGAAAACAAAGTGATAAAAGAAACATTTTTTTCTTTAATAAAATGAATACATGTTCATGGGAAAAAAATTCAGACATAAGGATATAAGGTAAAAAATAAATCTGTTTTTACCCCTCTATTTCCTCTTACCAATGGTCTATTAGCCAGAGGTCACTGCTCTTGATAGCAAGAAAGTTTTTGTTTTCACATTGTGAGTGATTGCATCCACCATCTTTTAAAGGAGATGATGGAATTTAGAAAATTCCCAGAGGCATCTAATTTGCTAAAAGATAATGAACATTGTATAAATGAATTAAGTGCTTTCCTAGATCCTGACAAAATAAAGATATCAATCAAAGAAACTCCCCAAAGAAAGTCCAGATGGCCGTGCAATTGAACTTTATCATGCTGGCAGTCTCCATGCCCTTGAAGTACACAGGAAAACTGTCCAATGGAAAGCAACACCTGATATCTATAGTGAATTCTTCATTAAACTGACCTAAAACTGGAGAAAATCCTGGAAAATTGTTACCTTGTTAAGGATTCCTGTTGAACGTGGGAGCAAACTTCCATTCAAAATAATCCTTTAAACATAGACACATCCATCCAAAGTCAGGGGGTTCTATGCCCACTTGTGTGGGTGGTGCAATATCAAGAAAAGACGGCATCACCGGTCACATAAAGTGGGTAATTCCAAAGCATTTGACAATATATGTTGTATTTCCCAATTTTAGAAGCACATGAAAAACAGTAGAACATGCTGGATTTTACTAAAATCACCTATGAAAGAAGTTGACAAAGTAAAATATCACTAAAGTAAGCTGCTAACCTCTCTGAGTCTTTTGTTATATAATATAGAGCTAGATTGAGGGGCAAAGGGAATAATTGATTTCATTATACAAAAGCAAATGAAAAGACACTGTTGTTATTCAAAGAGCGAGGCTTGGAACAAGATTGACTAGTTAGGATGTACTTTTCCCTGTCACAGCGTGCTCCTGAAAATCAAGCCATAAATCAGATCTCTGAAAAGCAAATTATATTTACCTGAGAGGAAGGATGTTACAATTGAAGCTTGCTTTGTTGATCATGGATTCAGCATTAAATTATTCCTGTATAACATTCCCCCTGTAAGCTATGCCAACCACAGGCAAAGGAGACCTCTGTGGCTGGCTCCACACCTCCCCCTCTGCCCCCCACTGTCACCTGGCCCTCGCTACACCTTGAGGAAAGAGTAATCCTCTTCCCTTTGTGAGGAACCTCATGAAGAGCCATACTGAGAAGCCTCCCCAGTGCCACCTGCTCTCCCCACAGTAGAAACATGTGCAGAAGGTGTCCAGGTAATAAAGAATATTGCATACCTATTTAGTCAACAAACACATATTGCGTGCTTTATGTATATTTATGGTCTCACACATGGAAAGGGAGCCAGAGATACAAACTCTAATCCAGAGAGTTGTTCTAGAATGTGCTGAGATAAAAAATAAAATACTGTCTTTCATCAAATCTAAGATATCCATTATTTTGTGTATTACCAAGAAAGAAAAAATACTGCTAATTATAAGATGTCATCCATGGTAAGGTGCATCCAGATTTCAAAGAGGAGTAAAATGTGTCTTAGAATGGGTGAAATGTGGTAATTAACTTTTAAAGAAGTGATAAGTGATATCTCTCAGCATGAGCCAAGCCTTACTATGGGAGCTGAGAGAAGGTAGCAGTTATTTCTTCTGGAGTGACTAGAGGAGGTATCACATGGGGAAGAGACATTTGATCTGAGTCTTGAAGAATTTTGCCAGTGGGAGAAAGAGTGGGAATACATTCTACATTGAAGGAACAGCCTGAGCAAAGGTACAGAGGCAGAAAAGGGTGGACATATTTATGGACCCAGCTAATATATTCTAAGTAGTTAGAACACAGAAGACGTGGGGAGGGAGAAGGACTGGTTGCTGAATCTGGAAACATTGAAGCCAGATTGTAAATAGCCTATAATCCCAGTTTGGGGAGTTTGCCATGGATAGCAGGGAGCTATCGAACGTTTTAAGCAGGTAAAGACTTGATTAGAGCTGAGCTCTGGAAAGGTTAGTTTGGCAGATTAGATGAAGCATAGGCTGGAGAAGAGAAGAATAGAAGCAGGGATACAAGTTAGACTATTGCAACCAGCCAGGTTGGGTGTGGGTGGAGAGAAAACTGAGGGCCTGAACACAGATCCATGAGATGAAGTCAGATTGTAAAAGGCTAAGGCAATCATATGTCTCTGAGAATAAAAGATCTACAGTCACACACAACAGTATGAATGAATGTCACAAACATAATGCTGAGTGAAAGAAGCCAGACACAAAGGAGCACAAGACTGTGATGCCGTTTATATTAAGACCAAGAAAAGGCAAAAGCCAATCTAGAATGTTAGCAGTCCGGATGGTGGTTACCTTCAGAGATGATAATGACTGGGATCTGACAGGGGCTTCTGGGTGCTGGTAATGTTCTTAATCTTGGTGCAGTTTAGTTTACAGGGGTGTTTTCACTCTATGAAAAGTTACTGAGCTGTGCATTTAAGATTTGTGCAGTTTTCTGTGTGTATATTATAGTTCAATACAATTAACCCCCTCTCTAAAACAATTAGTGCCATGGAGAGAAACTGAAATTAGCGGTCCAGCAGGGAGGAATCTGCTGGAACATAAAGGCACTCAATCCCAGATGAGCTGTGACTTTGGAAGAATGTCATGGACCAACCAAGGGGCTTTCATAGAGTGCATTTGGAGCAAACATGGGTGGATGATGAAGAGAATGCATAACTTTCTCACCGCCAGACCTGTGACAGAGGCACACTAGACATTTTGGTGGAGAATGACTAGCAAACAGAAATAGTGGAGTGAGCATAATTAAGGGGAAATGAAGAGATGAGGAGAGTGTGATAATTAGATTAGACCCGGCCCAGGCTTAAGCTGCCAGCAAGAACTAACTCTCCTTCTCCTGACCTCCAGGGGGTGCCACTCCTTCTTGGTCTTTTCCCAGCAACAAGGCAAACTGCATTTCTACACTTACTAGTACTTTGTCTCTTGGTTTACACAACCATTATGAGTTATTTATTGGCAGCAGAAGGACATGCCTGCATACTCTCTCCCCATCCCCTGGAGTGGGGGAGGAGAATGTGCTTTATGTGGGGGATGGGGGCTGACTTGGGTGGGTCTTTATCCCAATGTGAACTTCATGATGAAAAGCCTTCTAGAGCAGATTCAAGCCCATCCCTGATTGCTCTAAAAATAAATAAATAGATGAGGAAAATCTCAGAGGGTGCTTTGATACTTTCAGAGAGAGCATCTAAGGATCTCTGGGAAATGAGTAAAAGGAAGGACTAGGTAGTGGTGGACACAGCAAAGTTTTGCTCTTCTGGGAGGCTAAAAGGGTGACTTCAGCAATAAGGAATTTAGGTATTGATCCTCAATGATGTTTGGGAAAAACCTAATACAAATGATGTGTGATCACACAGAGAAGAGAGGGATGGTCCCTAGGAGTGGATGTGGGTTCACCAAGAACCCACCAAACCACAGTTACCTTTACTTGTGGAGTTGCTGGTCTGCATGTCAGAGAAATTAAAGAGACAGGTATGTCAAGGTTTCAGTAAGGGCTCTCATGATATTGGAGTTCATGAAGGAGAAACATGCTTGCAGAATTCAGAAGTTGGGGGAATTTCAGTGGGTTTATTCAAAGGGCCAGGAAGGGCAGATGACCCTCAGTGTGGGCAGTCTCAGAGCTCTGTCTTTGGCAATCTCCTACTTAACATTTTGACCAATGCTTCCAGTAAAATGGCACTGAGAAATGCTGAATATGAGGCAAAGCAGATCCAAGATGTAGGATGCCCTCAATAAGCTAGAACATTGGGACATAATCACGGTTGAATTGTTTCAATCCTGTCCATAGGCCCTCAAATTAAACTGCTGGTAAATAGGACCAGAGACATCTGGCTTGCTGTTCATTTGAAAAAGCAAACAAAACCCCACCTGGGACTCTTGGAGAACCACAAGTTTTCAATGACCCAAAGAGGGCGATATGACTGTTAGCAAAATGCAAGTAACTCTAGACTGCAAGGTCAGCAGGGACAGCAGTCTAGAGCCTGAGCACAGAGGGATGGCCCTGCTATTCTACATGCTTCTTGGCCCATGTGGAAGGTTTGTGATCAGTTCTGGGTATTATCTTTGAAGAGAGCCATGACAGATTCTAAACTGGTGGCTAGGGAAGACTGAGGAATTTAGATAACACTTCTGAGGAAGAGAAGACTTGGTTGGGGATGAGAGTGAGGAGGTGCCTGTGACTGTCTTTGCTGAGGAGCTGCCAGGGGTGAGGGGGAGCACCATGGCCTCCAGCAGCAGATTGGGATCCAAAGCGGATGCAATAGGAAGGCTGACTTTGGTAGAGCCTAAGAAATAATGTACAAAAATTCCATTAATCAAATAACGGAGTGGGAGCCTCAGGAGGCACTGATCTGGCCATTTCTGGTGGTATTTTTTATCACCACCACCACCACCACCATCATCATTATCATCATCATCATCAGTTGCATGCCCAATAAGTACTGTATGAAATACTTTATATGCATCATCTTATTTAATAAGGGATTTAATTATATACACTTGGAATAGTGCCTAGCACATTTGAGTGCTCAATACATACTAGTATTAGTTGCTATTTTATTAAGCCACACAATAACCTTGTTATTGTAAAAGAGGAATCAGCCGAAACCGGTTTTGCTCAGTGGATAGAGCTTCGGCCTGCGGACTGAAAGGTCCCAGGTTCGATTCCGGTCAAGGGCATGTACCTGGGTTGCGGGCACATCCCCAGTGGGAGATGTGCAGGAGGCAGCTGATCGATGTTTCTCTCTCATCGATGTTTCTAAATCAATGTTTCTAACTCTCTATCTCTCTCCCTTCCTCTCTGTAAAAAAATCAATAAAATATATTAAAAAAGAGGAATCATTTATTTTTCACTTTACAGATAAGGAAACTAAGTGACCCAAAGTTGCAACACTAATAATTGGTAAGCTAGAACCTGAACCCAGGACTATTGACTCCAAAACTCACCATTGCCCCTTAGGCTTGGTGCATTTTTGGACCAGAGACTTGACAAGACTCTTCCCAAATAGGGCTCTGTTCCTCAATTGTGCCCTTTATCCATCCATGATCTCTTTTGTAAAGGATCTGATTTTGAAACCTCTAAATGAGAGGGGCTTTGTGTTCCTTTGCCAGTCTGTTATGAGCTAAATTTCCTGCCCATGTACACTTAGGACCTGTCCAGACAACATGGAACCATCTTTCCACTGTTCTCAGACCACACGAGCAGGGGTAGAAGAGAAGGCTCCAGGCATGGAACCATCTTTCCACTGTTCTCAGACCACACGAGGAGCAGGGGTAGAAGAGAAGGCTCCAGCCTCTGCTGGTCCACCCCAGGCTTAGCACTGACTGCTGAAGGGTTTAGTCATAGACTGTCTCTAAGCCAGACGCTTTCCCCTGATAACCAGAAGGAGAATTAGTTTCAAGTCTAATTCAGCAGAGGACCCTGGCCAAGTCATTTTACCTCTCTCTGGTGTTGATCCTCAGCAGCATTCTTTGCTTCTTTAAGACTATTTTCTCTCCAGTCACATAAGGGCATCTTCAAGGAGAGGCATGTGGAGTAGAGGCACATGCAGGGAGTTTGGGGTCAGACAGACTGGGTTTGGGCTCTGTCATTGTCTCTGCTGAGTGTCATTAGGCATATCATTTCATCCATCTGGACCTCAGTCTCATAAGCCGGGTGTCATTAGGCACATCATTTAATCCATCTGGACCTCAGTCTCATAATTTGCAAAACTGGGATCCTAACACCTATTTTTCAGGTAGTCATGAAGATTAAGATGATGCATACCAAAGTGTCTGGCACAGAGAAGGTAGGTGTTTAATAAATGGTAGCTATTATTACTACTCAAACTGTGTCACCAGACCACATTTGATGCCTGAAACTCAATTTTACGGTTTAAAAAACATGCCTTGTGAAAAGAGAAAAGCAACTTCGATTCATTCAACTAATCTTGTTTGGAGCCATCATTCATAACTTATCCATTTAAAAAATGAAAACAAATAATGAACTTTTAAAAATCCAGCTGAGCTACTTTGTTGAAAGAAACATTTCAATATAAACATGAATAAGAAATACATGGGAGATGTTTGCAAACATAGCTTGTGATTTTTTTTATAAATGGGAGTTAGAGGAGAGGCAGCATGGGTGACAGGTCAGACTGGGAACAAGGTATTGGAAACTCAATCCAGGCCTGAGAGGAGGCAGTTTTGGGAAGGCAGATCTGGGTAGCTGGCACTGGGGTGGCAAGGGGTGTCCAGCCCAATATGGAAGGAGGACAGACAGCAGGGGGAGGCCTGTTTAGCCTCCCGCTGTTGTCCTGCTCAAAGGGATGGGGTTCCTTCTGATAGGCAGTCAGTGGACCACGGTGCCCCAAAATCCCAGAAAGGGAAAAGGCACCATGTCTCAGGACCAACTCTGAACTGTGGTTTGGAGACCAGCTTCTGGTTCTTGTGTGTAGGGAGAGGACATGGGAGAAAGGATTGCTGAGGAGGTAGGGTTTTGGAAGATGAGAATTGAAGCCATACAGATCTGAGGTGATATTCATCACTTCCTAGGGGTGTACCCCTGACCATGTTGCTTTCTAAAGCCCCTACATCTCTTGCAAGGTAGACGAGCTCCTAAGGATCAGTGTTTACCACAGCCCTGGGACTTGGCATTTGCCAATGCATTTTATTCTCACTACTGTGAAGGAAAAAATTCTTAACCTAGCCACTTCTCGCACCTCCTGCCTGCACCTGGTTCTTGCCACCATACCTGGCTTATTGTAATAACCTCCTAATCGGTTTCCATTCTTCTACCAATGATTCTTCACTTGACAGCCAGAGAGTTCATGTTAAAATATATCAGATCTTGTCACTGCTCCACTTAGTATCCTCCAGTAGTTCCTACTTCATCATGTACAAGCCAAAGTCCTGACAATGCCTAGGTCCTACCTGATTCCCTCTGCCTTTGACCTTGGGTGCTATTGTTTTTCCCCTTGCTCACCCCAGCCAGTTGGCTTCCTGACTGTTTCTTGAACATGCCAGGCATACTACTGTCTTGGAGCCCCTACCATGCTGTTCCTTTATCGGGAACATCATTTTCAGGTTTTTCTTACCTCCTTTTGGCCTTTGCTGAAAAGTCACCTCAGTGTGTCCTTCTGTGACCTCCCTATTTCAAATTGCAGTCCCACCCTGTCAGTCTCAATCCTCTTTCCTGCTTTATTGCTGTTCTTAAACTGACATAAAATATCTTATGCTTATTTCTGTTTATTGTCTCCCACTAGATTTTAAATTTTATGAGAACAGGATTTTAGTTTGGCTTATTTATTCCTGTGTCCTCAGCTCCTAGGACACTGCCCAGCACATAGTAGACACTGCAGGAACAAATGATTATCATAGCAAAAGGCTGAACTGTAGTTCTAGAGGAACATGGACTTGAGGCTGGTGGCTAAGGCAGGAACTCATCACCAGGAAGCACACCAAGGATCCAGTTACTCAAACTGGAACACAGGCCAGGGTGGGATCTGTGAGCCAGAGGGATGCCCAGATATCAGAAGTGGGGCATGAGATCAGAGCTTGGCCTGAAACCAGGCTGATGGAGAGTGAGTCTGGTTGTCCTGGGGTCTGTGCTGGTCTCAGGCCATGTGTCTTGGGGCCTGGGCACCCCATAAGTGGAGACAGGACAGGAAAGGCAAGTTGCCCATCAGGGCCTTCAGCCACTTAGTATATGTCAAGCAAAGTTCTCCTAGCTTTCAACTTATTCCCAGATGGAGGTGTCAGCAGATTCTCTATATTGGTACAAAATACAAGGAAAACATAAATGACAAAGGAAATAAAAGAAAAAAAGTAAAATGCTCATTCAAGAAACTGAGCTGAAAGATTGAGGAATGGCAGATGCCAGAAGCTTATGACTAGAGGATATCTGTGACGTCAAGTGAGACACCAGCTGAGTGAGCATCTGGAGATTACATTGTCCTATGGATTTTTGTTTGTTTGTTTTTGGTGGAGATGCTCAGGTCAGCTCTGCCCAGGCAAACCTTCCAGCTTGGAGAGAAGAAAACGCTCTACTTAGCCAGCGAGGTGGTGTCTGCAGAAGCCTGGAAAGAGGAATTAGGGCAGGAAGAATTTGGCCAGTTTTCCCTGGAGCTGTCCAACGTACTCTCCAGGAGTTAAGCTCAACCTCCCTTCTCCTTCATGTTTCCTGAGAACCTATCCTGTAATTCAGAGTTGTCCCTTCCTGCCTCATTGCAGAAGAGCAAGTTTGTGGACATAGTCTGGTCCAACTCCTTCAGCACATGCCTGAGGGAAATGAGGTCCAGAACAATCCAAAGTCAGGGCATTGTCCCTCCTGCCTGCTGGGGAAGCTGTTTCCCATCCTCGTTCCCACTGCACTATGTAGAGAGCTCCTGTTGGCTCTGGGTTCCAGTCCTCCCTGGGTAGCTCTGTGTAATTTGAAAAACTATGAAACCTTAGGGCATTCACCTGTAAAGTGAGGATGATAAGCAATACTTACTAGCAATGCAGAGGGCTGTTGTGAGGATTAGATTGTAAGGCATGTATTAAGTGTTCAGGGAAGGTTAAACACCCAACCTTGTCACAAGGTCATCAGTTTCACCCACAATGTTTGGTGCAGGATCAAGGGTGGTTTATTTATTTATTTTTTATTTGATGACCTACTGTGTCCCCCTGATTAATCACCCCTTGGGATTTTATATTTTCATGATCACGATTTATATTCTTCAAGTATGGAGAGACACACGGGGAGCAAAGCCCTAGATCAGATCACAGGACTGCTTTGCTTAAGGTTAGCCAGTGCAGACCTGGCAGAGAGAGGGCTAAGTCTTGCGGAGCTCGGTCCCCGGACCTGCTGTGGCCTGAGAACGGTGCTCCCACCCTGGGAGAATTTTAGGGCGGAGCCCTTCCAGAGTGGGGACGCGGGGAGGTCAAATGCCTGGAGGGGGCGGTAGCACAGGCAAGGTGAGGACTCCAGTCTTGCCTGGGTTTGGCAAAGGGCGGCTTCTCCGTCTGGTGGGGAAGAGAGGGGCTCTCATCCAAGACCCCAAGGACCAGCGGGACACCGAGTACCAGGAGGTGTTCCAGCGCCGGCAGTGGCAGCGTTTTCGGCTGCCCCTCCGGGCTGGGCCCTCCCCTCTCATTCCTCCACCCCAGGGAACCCGCGCAGAGGAGAACACTGGCGGCAGGTGCCTAACGCCTCCTTGGCGCACTCGCCGCCCTTCCCAGCCAGACCTCAGAGAAGCAGTCCCAAACCACCGTGCAGGTGCTGCAGGAAGCGCTCGGGAAAGCTGTGGTGGCCAGTTCTCGTTCCCAGATTTCTGTCCTCGGATGTTCAGGTCCCTGGCGGGCAGCGG
>NW_005362270.1:1031892-1051462 GCF_000412655.1 Myotis brandtii | reverse complement strand
ATGGGCCTCATGCCGCTCACCAAGGAGGTGGCCAAGGGCAGCATCGGGCGCGGCGTACTTCCCGCGGTGGAATTGGCCATAGAGCAGATCCGAAACGAGTCGCTTCTGCGCCCCTACTTCCTCGACCTGCGGCTCTATGACACGGAGGTGAGTGTCCGGCTGCCCGCGCCGTCGGGGCTGTAGTGGGCAATGGTGTGTGTGTGTGGGGGGGCGGGGGGGGTGGCAGGGGAGTGTTGGACAGAGGCAAGCTTTGGTCCTTGGGCAAAGCCCTGATTGACCCGTCAGTGCCTGCCAAGAGCATTGCCAACTGGTGCTCAGTGCTCACCCTCTGGTGTCCCACCGGGCTTGGCTGGCACAGCTGCGACCAAGATTTGCTAAGCATCTCACTCCTTAGGGATTGCATGTATGTATATATGTGTGTGAGGTGTAGGATAGAAGATTAGGATCTCCTTTAACCAGAGAAGGAGTAGAGAAGGTGGGGACTGGATCCCACAAAAGGCCTGCATTGGTTTTCCCTGCCCAGGTCCCGCTGGTGGGGCTATGGAGTACCAGGTGGGAGGAACTAGCGCAATGACTGCAAACTGGGCCACCTGGGGCTGGGGAGGCCATTGGCCTGCTCGCGGGCCCCAGGAGAGCCGAGCCACGCTCTGAGGTCCGGAGGGCTCCGGAACCGAGGGGCCAGTGCGCGCAGCAGGGCTAGGTGCTTGTCCGCACGGTGCGGATAGGTGTGGGGCCTCAGGTTCTGCAGCGCTGCCGCCTGGATGTGGCCGGAGCAGTTTTATAAGGAGCCCCCCGCCCTTGGGTTAGTTGCTCAAAGAGTGCCCTGAGCAGGTTTGCCCCGGATGCGCGGGGTACCCGGTTCGGCTGCGCTGCTGCTGTTGGCCCAGCGGCTGCAGGCACAGTTTCTCCAGGCGCAGACTTGAAGCAGGGACTTGGAGTGCAGCAGCGGTCTTGGTCTCCCGACCTCCTTCTCCCAGGGGGAGCCGAATAGCCTAGAGCTTCCCCACTCAAGCCCCCTCCTCACCCCCTTGGCTTGGGTTTCGGCTGAAGCCCCAGCGCGGACCTTCACTGCAGCTCGGGGTCTGAGTGAGGTGCGCAGAAGGTGTTTGGAGGAGCGATTGTCGCTCGCGAGGTCGGGTTTGCGAGTTTTTCCGACTAAGGAAGCCCCCAGCGCTCTGGCCGCAGAGTCTGAGACGCGGCCTGAAGGGGGCAGTGATTTCCTGTGCAGTAAGCTCGGTTGGCGCCTCTTCCACCGCGCCAAGCCTGGCCGGGGCGCTGGGCTTGACCCCGGCTTCCCGGTGCTCTCAGGGCGCCTCTGCTAGAGCCCAGGTGCATACCCCATCCAAGAGGAGAGTCGCGCTGCCGCGCAGATCGTGCAGCCCAGGCTCTGCTTTCTTCTCTGTCTGGCTCCTTTTTGGTCCCTGGAGTAAGAGCAGAAACCTGGATTGCATATTATTCCCTGCCATCCTCCCTTCACGGACTAACCGGCCTGCTCTGCGCTGTAAATAAAAGGTGAAGGAACGGGTGACAGTTGGTGGTGCGAGAAGGCTGCTGCAAGCCTAGAGGCTTCCTCTTCCCCAGGAGGGTGCAAACTTATATATATATATATATATATATATATATATATATATATATATATATATATATATATATATATATATATATATATATATATATATATATATATATATATATATATATATATATATATATATATATATATATATATATATATATATATATATATATATATATATATATATATATATATATATATATATATATATATATATATATATATATATATATATATATATATATATATATATATATATATATATATATATATATATATATATATATATATATATATATATATATATATATATATATATATATATATATATATATATTGGAAGGGACACATGAGAACTGGTTCTTTGGAGACAAAAACGTTTGTAGACAGGGCAGCCCTGCTTGCATCATCACCAAATATTGTCAGCTGCATAATGTTTTCATCATCCGTTTATCCCTTCAGAAAGCTTCCCTGAACGAGATTTCATATTAGCCTGTTTGTGGCAGTAAAGGGATGGGTGTTTGGTTTCAGGGCGTGGGTTGAAGCTTTTAATTTTATTTTTCAAGTGTGTCTTGATGACTTTCTGAGTGAGAGGGCCCAGAGTCAAGAGGATGAGGCAGTTAGGAGGCTCTTCAGATCCTGGGAATATGTAGAAAGCATTGGGAAGGAGGACAGTGGGTAGTATCAGTCTCGTGCAAATAGGATGCATCTATATCTCTGTGAAGGGGCACAGAGCATGGGCTTTGGGGTAGATTGGACCTGGGTTCTACTCAGAAACAGGTTATCTTACCCCTGGGTGACTTTGAGCAAGGCATTTATTCTCCTAAGCCTGGATTTCCACATATGAAAAAGTGGGACCATTCTATGTACTCTGCAGGGTGGTGATGTGATGCTTAAGGGCAATAACAGGCCAGAGTGGAAATACCTTGAGCTGGTGGACTCAGCAGCCAGTGCTCTGTCTGGCATGCTGTAAACACTAAATAAATGTTTCCTGCCTCCCTCCTCTTATTTTCCTCTGGCATGGATTCACAAGTAAGACGTTGAGACATTGGGTGTGATAAAATGGTCACAACAGAAAGATTAAGACTGCCTATTTCGTTTTCTTGCTTTTGAAATCTCATGAAGAATCAGTGAAGTTACCACCAGAAAAAAAAGAATTCTGGCTTATAATCAAATAATTATGTTATCTCCTGCCATGAGGTGTCACATTTGGGAGAATAGAATGCCCAGGTGATATAATACCTAATTTTTTAAAGTGGCCCATCTTTAAAGTGGAGGTACTTTCTGTCTGAGCTGAAGTAAAAGAAGGATTGGTCTGGGTAATTGCAGCAAAATCTATAGTCATCTGAAGAGTGTTTGGGACCTATTTCATTCAGATGGACTGTCTTTGTGGATTGTGTTTACTCCCTAATCACTTGCTGGCTGTGTCACTTTTTGTCTGTAGACTTGAACACAAGATGGATGCAGTGAGCTGATTTTGGCTGGCTTTGCTGACATTTGCTGTCAGTCAATGGCCAGAGACTGTGCGTAGCCAGGATGGACCTTTGTGCACACAGCATTCAAAGAGATGGAGATTTAGCAAGGAATGGGTTAATCTGATCATTGGGTCAGCTTGTGTCAGTAAAGGAGCATTCTACATGCATTAATCCAGGGTTGATCCTCTACTGTAATTAGAATAGTGACAGAACCTTTAAAGCCCCATTCAGTGACATGTGTTTGTAAAAATGAAACAGCCCAACAGAGCATCTGCTAGTCAGGACCTCTTTTCTCTGGGGCACCTCAAATCACTTTAGCAAATATTTCTGTATGTATTCCAAGAAAGAGTTGAATATATAAAAACATAAACTGGACAACTGAAAATATAGGTAAAAGAAAGCATCAGAAACCCTTTAGAAGCATTAAAATTGCTGTACCAAGAAACCTGGGCTAGGATGCTTATTGCATTTTTGAGTATTAAATTTTAACTCTGAGCTTCCTGGCAGTCAAAGTAAAAAGGTAAACATGCTGGATTATATTTCTTACATGTTGGATTAAAAGCTTCTGAGGGACAATGTTATTGTTTTTTTAAATTTTATAGGAGATTCAGAAATGTTCTTCATGTGGTGGTTTCTCACTCTTTGGTAGCCACATTAATGAAATAAATAACCAAGAAATGAGTTTTTAAAAATTACTGGCTTTTCTGATTTGATTAATGTTCATTTTAGAAAATGGAAAATTATAGAGAAGCATGAAGAAAAATAATTTCCCATAATTCACCTACAGAAAATAATTAGCATTATTCTCTTCCAGTGGCTGGTATTTACTAATTTATGTACTTATGCCCTTTTATATTTTGTTTCATTCAGTTAACATTATATCATGGGTATTTCTCCATGTCCTCAAATCATTTTTAAAAAAATGATTTTTAGTGGCTGTCAACTACTCTGTCTTTTGGGTGCACAAGTATTAAATCATTCCCTTCTTATTGGATTTATGTTTTCCCAGTGGTTACTATTTTAAATTACTCTGTAATAAACTTAGGACAAGTTTAGGAGCCAAAGGAGCACATTCCAGGTGTGCATCTCTCCGGAAGTGTACCCTGATGCAAGCATAGACGTAGAAAACCAGAGAAAACCTAGTGGTTGGTGATCACGTCCTTTCCTTGAGTGGCTTTGCCAACTATCTATTCTCTCATTCATTGTGCTTTAGAAAGGACTCAAACAACTGTTGTATGGAGGCTGAGTTTTTCAAGGAGGTCTGAATAGAGCTCAACAGGCATTAATCGAGTACCTACTGCAGTTGCTGGTTCTGCAGAAAGGAGTAAAACCCAGCCCTGGGCTCAAGAGGGGAGCTGTTGTGCAGGGGAGAAGAGTAAGGATGTATTTGTCATTTTCAATGCAAGATAGTGATCGTGGTGATGGTTGTACAATTCTGTGAATATACTAAAAACCATAGATTCATATACTTTAAAAGAATGAATGTTATGGTATATAAATTATAGTCCAATAGAGCTGTTGTTAGCAATAAAAAGATAGAAAACGATCTCTTTTAGGATTGGGCTCACACCTTACATCCCCACCTCCCATCATGGTATCTGGCCCTTAGTAGGTGTATTGCTTAGGATTCTTCTTACAAGTGACAGAAACCCAACTTTATTTGGTTCAGATGACTGAAAAATCCTGGAGTAGGCTGTGCTCAGGCATGGCTGAATCCAGAAACTCAAATGATATCTTAAAAAATCTCTCTCTCTGTCTCTTAGCTCTGATTTCCTCTGTGTTTGGTTTCACTCTCCAGCAGGCTCTCCCCATGTGGTGGCACAGATGGCCCCTAGCAGCTGCAAGTTTACACATTTCCAGTTTAGAAATTCCAGTAAGAAGTGTGTTTCCCACGTGTTTCAGGAAAAATCCCAAGATCAATTCTCATTGGCTTGAATTGGTCATATGTCCATCCTCAAACCAATCACATGACACTGATGGGACTGGGACAGCTGCCATCCTTTCATAGAGGTGAAACCAGCAGTTAATAGTAAACACATTTAGGTATTAGATCATATAGTCTAGACCAGTGGTTGGCAAACTGTGGCTCTCGAGCCACATGCAGCTCTTTGGCCCCTTGAGTATGGCCATGAAGTTTCAATCGCACTGTACGTGTGCGCCCGCACCCCCCAGGGCCTGTGGGACAGGCCTGTGTCAGTGAGGAGCCAAGAGCGAGGCTGAGGCCGGTGCCCTTCCCTGCCAAGTGGCTCTTCCCACCCCATTGGTGTCTCACGATCTAAGTCAGTGGTTCTCAACCTTGGCTGCACATTAGAATCACCTGGGAATCTTTTTAAAATCCTGATTTCTGGGCCTCATCCTCCGGAAATTCTGTTTCTTTGTACCTGGGTGGCGCCACAACATTAGTAACAAAGAAACAGAATTTCCAGAGGATGAGGCCCAGAAATCAGGATTTTAAAAAGATTCCCAGGTGATTCTAATGTGCAGCCAAGGTTGAGAACCACTGCTCTAGAGATATAGGCATGGGCTTTAACTAAATGTTTCAATTATCTTAGTTGTCACATAGCTTGTAGTCAAACATTAAGAAAATACTTTAGTCACTTATAGTGAAAAATTTAAGTATGGTAGTCATGTCCTAGAGGCCTGCCTATAAAGCAAGTTCTAGGAAAAATGTTTAAAAATACACTTTTCTTGAGATAATAGAAAAATATAGCTAGTTAAGCACAAAACAATGATAGCTTAAGCCAGCAACTTTTTATTTACAGCATAATTACAGCATTTATATAAAGTTCATACACAACATAAAACAGCAACTTTCAGGTGGTGTGCCATGGCATACTGGTGTGCCACAGGAATTTTTAAAACATGCAATACCTATTTAGTCAGAGGCACTGACCTCTTTTCCCTTAGATTGTCAAATACAAAAATAAAAATAGCCAACACAACAATAGTTGTTCGGTGTGAATGAATCAAAATTATACCTATTTTTTTGTCAGATTGGCAAAAATATATTTTTTGTTGTGCCACTGAATTTTAGTATTAGTTTATGTGTGCCATGAGATGAAAAAGGTTTAAAATCACTGGCTTAAACATAACAATAGTCACAAAACATTTAGTTTCTGCCTTTTGTTTTAAAAATAACGTCAGTGATGCACAGTCATGAAATATCTTACAGAATCTTGATTCTTCAAGTCAGTTAGATCACCCAACCACAGTGATGAAGACACCAGATAAGAATACATCAGAAACTGAATTAATCAGACTAAGGAAAACACTGAAGCTTTACCTATGACCCTTAACCCAGTGATGGCGAACCTATGACACGCGTGTCAGAGGTGACACGCGAACTCATTTTTTTGGTTGATTTTTCTTTGTTAAATGGCATTTAAATATATAAAATAAATATCAAAAATATAAGTCTTTGTTTTACTATGGTTGCAAATATCAAAAAATTTCTATATGTGACACGGCACCAGAGTTAAGTTAGGGTTTTTCAAAATGCTGACACGCCGAGCTCAAAAGGTTCGCCATCACTGCCTTAACCCTAACCCTGAATCTTTGCCTTTAAAAATTCTTGAATAAAAATGATCGGGAGTTAAGATTTTGAACACTAGCTCCCATCCTCCTGAAGTGGGCAGACCCTCTTCAGTTGGTAATGTCACTGGGGGGGGAGGAGTTGGGTGGGAGGACGGATGAGGTGAGCTCCACCCCACTATATGAATACAGAGTGGAGAACAGGTGATTCCTCCAAGGATATCAGAAGCTGTTCAAGAGGTGTGGATGCCAAGTGGGTCTGATGAGATAACCACAAAGGCAGGCGCTTGGGAAATGCTGAATTCAAGAATGAAACAATAGATGCCAGGGGCATTAAGAGAAAGGGAAGATAATATCTAAGTCAAGAGCTTCCTGGA
The DNA here is from genome assembly GCF_000412655.1 of Myotis brandtii. Classification (NCBI taxonomy): domain Eukaryota; kingdom Metazoa; phylum Chordata; class Mammalia; order Chiroptera; family Vespertilionidae; genus Myotis; species Myotis brandtii. Next base: position 1,044,503 of record NW_005362270.1, on the reverse strand, counting down.
TGAGAAGTAAAGATAGCCCTGGAAGGTGAATGTAACGTTGACACAGAGAAGTGGGGCTCAGGGAATTGGAGATTGGTTTCCCTAAATCACAGGATAGAGGCAACAAAGTGTGAGGTGTGGTTGAGAATCACTGACTTGTTATATTTTTACCTGAATGCAGGGTTTGTGGAGGAAAAGTTAGCCTCGTGGTGGGTGTGCAAGGCCTTGAATGGTTGGACTTTATTCTGGAGCTGTGAGGAGCCATGGAGGTTTTTGAACATGAATGTGACATGATCAGGGCTGGTAGGAATATAGAGGCTGGATAGTAGACAGATGAGCCTGGGGACCAAGAAGCCAGAAAGCTATTATAGTAGTTGAAGGGAGAGATGCTGAGGCTTGAACAGAGGTGGAGAGGCAGTGAGGAGATGTGGAGAATGGGTAGCACTGAGACCTGACAGGGCAGGAGGGACAGTGGAGAGAGGGAGCCATGGGGGAGCGGGCATATCTGGCAGGCAAGACAGTCCCTGCAATCAGTGCACTGTAGGGGAATGAGGAGAGCATCCTGGGTACAGAATGGCCAACTCCCACTCCAGAGCCTTCAGCTCCCCTAGCTCCTAGTGTCTGTTGCATGAGCTCCGTATATCCCTGTTGGTTACTACTTACCTGCCTAGTGACCTTGGGCAAGCCACGTTGCCTCCCTTTCTTCATTTATAAAATGGATCTAATCTATTGACTGCCTTGTAAGGTGGGTGGGGAACAAATGAGACCATCCAAATAAATCACAAAATCAATTCCTGGTATAGTGTGAGTGCTTGGTAAATACTCACTGCTACATTGTCATCATTATCGTATTCCTGTACTATATGGGGTTAATTACGCTGACCTCACAGGGCTCTCATAAGGAATAAATATAATGGATGTAGAACTTTGAAACACGGTGTAAATGTGATGCAGTGCTCTCTGAAATCTTGTTTTCCAGCACTGTTTGCTGAGAGGTGTGTTGGAGAAAGAGGATCTGAGCATGAGATCTTTATTAATGTGTATCTCCCAGCACATCTTCCACTCTGCCATGTAGCACAGCCATATTTGTCTCTTCTCCCCTACTGGACTGTAGTTCTGTGAGAGCAGGGACAATCTAATGCCCCAGTATTTTACATGCAGTGGGCATCGGTGAATGTTTGCTAAACTGAACTATGAGTTAACAAATTAGAATCTGCATTTTGAATTAGTAGCACATAAAATGAATGGATTTTTCAGATTTCATCCCCAGGGTCTTTACCCTCCCCACCCCATCACCACAGGACTTAGGTGACCTCATATATCAGGGTTAACTTGACTGCCAAACTGTAGTTGCCTTCTGCATATTCCCATCAGCACCAACACATGAGTTTCCCTAGTACAAGGGCAATGCCCTTGGCTGTGCCAGTCCCCAACCAGTTTCTGAGGCTTAGCCAGGCACCCATGGGGATGGTGGGTGCAACTAACAGACTAGGGCCTGTTTAGTACTTGATGTTGGGCTAAGAGTTCTGGCTTTCTAACTTTAAAGGGGTCTTCTTCATGTGTTTGGCCTACCCTCCTGTGGGCACAGAGTAACATCAGCTTCTTCACACAGACATCTAAAATCTCAGCAGGGAAATGAACAAGCTGAAAGTATAAGCTAGCGATACAAATAGAAGTGCTAAACAAATCATATACAGGCTATATGTCTTTTGTTAGTCAGGGTGGACTATGCTATGCATTGTTAACAAATCCTGAAATCTCTCCTGCTTAATACAGTAAAATTTATATGTCGCTCACTCAAAATCAGTGTGTGTCAGAAGTCCTCCTGGGTGCTCCCCTCCAAGTGGGAATACTAGAATCCAGGCTATTTTGTGCTGTGACTCAGCCACCTGTGGCTTCAAGAAGATGGGGGTATGGAAGAATCCACAGGGAAGGCACACAGGATTTATAACCATCCTTTCTTGGCAGCAACATATTATTTCTGCATTTATTTCATTGACCAGAAACAGTCACTGGTCAACCTAATTCAAAGGAGGCTGGGATATGTAGAAGAGCATGTGGATGTCACGGATACTTGTCATTCTGGTCCTTCAGGAAGTGATGCCAAGATGGATTTAGAAGTGCCAGAGTTCTTGGGGGGAGGTAATTCCTGTGAAAGAGGAGGTAGGGAAACCCTCAGACAACAATATAGAGCTGTTCATATGCCTGTGAAAGGAAAGGGGAAAGGAAGGAGAGTTGAGTGGGAAGAGCTCTTAGAACGTCGTGGCCAGCCCAATGGGCTACACTGGAGCAAAGATTCCATTAGAGCAGTGGTTCTCAACTTTCCTAATGCCACGACCCTTTAATACAGTTCCTCTTGTTGTGATGACCCCCAGCCATAAAATTATTTTCGTTGCTACTTCATAACTGTAATTTTGCTACTGTTATGAATCGTCATGTAAAAATCTGATATGCAAGATGTATTTTCATTGTTACAAATTGAACATAATTAAAGCATAGTGATTAATCACAAAAACAACATGTAATTATATATGTGTTTTCTGATGGTCTTAGGCGACCCCTGTGAAAGGGTCATTCGACCCCCAAAGGGGTCGAGACCCACAGGTTGAGAACTGCTGCATTAGAGGGTTCCCATATTGTACCAGAAGAGTCAGGCTCCAGAATCTCTGCCTAGTTCCATCATTGGCTGAGGGCTGCCTGGGGAGATTGTGTCCTTAGCTTAAGTAAATGCTGTGAAAGATCTTGAAGCTACAGCTGAAGGCTGTTAGCTGACTGCACTCCTCCTTAGGTTTTCTCTTCAGAAAGACCTGAGTGGCCCATCTAGATGGCTGCCGCAGGTACTACCCGTTTCTGCTCCAACACCCCAATGCTTCATGCTCTGATTGAAAGAACTTCCTGCCAGTCTGTGTTCTAGGTTCTGGGATGGATGACACACAAATCCGCCCTTGGGGAGCTCACTGTCTAAACAGGTGGCCATGACATAAAACATTGCATGTAGTATGATCCAGCCATGGAAGGGGCAGCAGCAGATGCTGGGAATGCATCCCCTTCTGGAAGTAATGGCTTGGTCATTCCCCATGTTGTCATGGAATGAAGTGTGAGTGACTTCTTATCACTTATCTAGTTCTTTATTTTGATTCTAGAAAGGTGAGAAAATTAAATGGCATAGTTTGCCCAATGAGCATCTGCATTCATCTGTTCATTTATGTTATTCTTATTCTCTCTGCTTATGTAATGATGTGCAGTGAGGCTGGTAAGATGCCTTTCTCCGTGAACCTTTCTAGGAACAAGCAGGTGTGCCAGGCTGACACCATGGGAGCGTGAGCCCCATATGAGGTCAGAGGTCTGGGTTCTGGTGCTGGTTAGTTGCCGAGGCCACAGGGAATTCTTTGCTCCTCTCTGTGAATCGCAGCATGAATTGAGGATCTCTGCTCTGTTGTAAGCACCGAGAGGGCAGGCACTGGGCTCCCTTGTGGCTCCCCAGGCCCTATCCCAGGGCCAAGCACAGAGCAGGCGCTCAATAAATATTTATTGAGCAAACAAATAGATCTAAAAGCCTGGAACTTCAGCTCTTAGGTTCTAAGAGGATTTATGGACATAGTTAATGGAGGTCATTTTAACAAATTAAGGAAGTGCTTTCTATGCCAAGTCATGTGAGGTGAGCTTCCTGCTTGTTCTTTATTTGTTCTTTGGTGTTTTCGGGGGCCCTGTACTTGTGGAGTGCAAAGGGGAAAGGGTACATGTTGGATGGTCCAATAGAAAATTATGTGTAAAGCTGATGTGAGTTTCTTTTCCCCTGACAAACATGCACAGCATCTTCTAAGACACATAAAAACCAAAGAAAGAAATGCCAGTACTTTTCAGCATCTGAGAGCTATTATGATTTTAGGAGACCGGTTTATTGTCAAATGCTCTAACCAGCAGTCGGTAGACATAGGAATCAGGTTCTGATATCCCCTTTCACCTCTAGGGAGTATGAGAGCCAACAGAGGCTGGTCTGGGCTCTGGTCCTAGTAGAAATGATAGGAATAAAGCCAAGTCATCAGCTTTGGTGAGCCAGGCAATCTAGTGACAGGTCTGGGTATAGTGAATGAAGAGGGGCCTTGGGATCCCATGAAGAGCAAGATTTGTTCCATTCCCTGCTTTTGAGCTGGAAGCGTCTGCTCTTTATCCTTCCATGGTCAGGACTGACTTAGGAACTGGGTAAGCTCAGTCTGGAGGTGAACATCTTCCTGATTTGGTTTTAGTTTGGACCCTAAATCTGAGAGATGACCAAGTTGATTAGAATTGTGTGCAAAGTAAGAGTAAATTGGTTATGAGCTGGAGTTTGAGGGTCTGAGAATTCTTGCTTGAGTAAAGGGCAATGTTGTAACACCTATTAGGGCTGATTGGGGCATTCTTTTCTCAGTTTTCTTCTGACCGTATGTGTGTGTGTGTGTGTGTGTGTGTGTGTGTGTGTGTGTTTAACTGTCTACATTGCTGGAAGGATAAAGTGTCATTGTCATCTTGAAAATTAGTGGTAGATCCAAAATACTGAGTAAATGGACTCATCTGTCTTCATCAGTGCCCACGTTCCACAGCTGCTGGCTGGAGCAGACCCCCTTCTCCTGCCATTTGGCAAGGACATCATCAGTCACCATTCTGATAAAATGTAGCCAATGAGGGACTTTGTGGAATGATACATTACTGCTTCTCTCAGAGGCAGGGTCAGGAGGTGGAAGAAAGAAAATGATATTTTTGTACTCTGCTCATGATCCACTTGACTTTGTTCAGAGAGAACTGATTTTGAAAGCAACAGCCATCCTTATAATGCTCACTATATTATCTAAATCGATCTAAATCGCTTTGTTTCTAGGACTACCCATTCATTGAGGCTTTTCTGAGAATGCCCAGAATTCTTTCAGGGATTCAGGCAGATGGGACCTGGAAGCGCACTCCAGAACATGCCATCAGAGACATGCTAATGCTCCCACCCAGCCTAGCTCAGAGTGCCTTGACTGTGATGGAAGGAGAATTGGCTCTCCTATCACTCCACAAAGCATTCTCGGAGGCCCAGCTGACCCTCTGGAGCTCCTTGCGGGACTCTGGAAGTCTAGAAACATTGGGAAGCCCTGGGAGAACTTCTAATCTTGTCATAAACAAAGGAAAAGGGAAGGGAAACATTTAGGTGCAAATGTGTAGGAGAAGGAAAATAGAATATAACAACAACAGCAAGTCACCTTTATCCTCTGCTTAGCGTGTGTCCATCCTTATGTCAAATGCTTTGCATCATCACGCATTTCATCCTCACAACAATCTGATGGAGCAGATACTGTTGTTATCTTCATTTTACAGTTGAGGCTTTGAGACGTTGTGATGTTAAATAACTGACTTATTTAACATCACATCCGAACAAGGTAGCTGGGATTTTAAACTGGATGGTCAGACTTTGATCTCTGCAGCTCAAGCACTAAGTGAAACAGCATCTTCATATAGTTGTCTTGCTCCCATGAAAGCAAGTGGCAAGTTTTGTCAGTAGCTGATGCCTTAAAAATTTTTTTTGGTGAATTTTACCCAACTGCTTGCCTTTCCCTCTAATTCAGTCCCTTCTTCACCCATTTCCCTGTCGGCCCACTCAGTCACACATAGAGGCAGCGCTGTACTCTAGTCACTTTAGGCATGTGTGTCTACACACCTGGCTCACACAGATCCTCTCTCTGCTCCCCTTGTACCTGCAGAACTTGTCACCTCCTATAGTGCTTTCTTGGAGTGTTAGTGTTTACGTCTGTGTGTGTCTCTCCTGTTAGACCTGGATCATCTCAAGGACAGCAGCAGAGCTTCCTTTATACATGTAGCTCATACTTGCTAAGCACCAAGTACGAGGCCTGGGGCTGGTTAGGGGGTATGTAGAGATGAGCTCAGAACAGCTGTGCCCTCAAAGGCACATGGGGAGGCCACTCAGATCGTACCGTGCAGCATGAGAAGCGTGATGGTGCAGCTTGGGGCAGGTGCAAGGGCTGTCCCCCAGGTGCAGAGGACAGTTAGGAACACGACCCAGCCCTCTGGTTAGGTGGTTTCCCTGCCTAATACCTGCAGGGACTTACCATTGTTCTGGGAATGGAAACAAAACAGTTCCTGTGGCCTTTTCAGAGTCTGCCCTGCCCACTCCCCAGCTTCATTCTGAGTACTCTTCCCTCTCCCTCTGGGGTCCTTTTAGTTTCTAGGGTGAGTGTGCTCCCCCCTGTACAGAGCCTTTGCACAAGCTGTTCCCACTGCCTGGAATGCTTTGGCCACCTCTCTTCATCTTTAGATACCAGCTCAAGTGTGCTTTCTCTAGCCTCCCTGATTAGGAAAAACCTCCTCAGCATGTTTTCTCTAAGAACTGTGAACTTTTCCTTTCTGGTGCTTATCACAATTACAATTTTACATTGTTGGATTGTTCGGTCAGCGTTGGTGTTCCCCTGTTCCCCAGGGGACTGTGAACTCTGTGAGTGCAGGAATAGGTCTGTCTTGGCTCACCATAGTGCCCAGCACGGTTTCTAACACATAGTAGGTACTCAATAAATATTTGCGGAATGACGGAATGGATGAAAGCTGAGGGATTTGTGAGTCTGATCTGTATGATGGGGAGCCAGTGGGGCACTGTGGAAAGAGAATCAGATGACTGGTGTGTGCGTGCTGGTGCTGTTCACCTACCGAGCCTCGGTGTCCTTATCTGTGAAATGGGGATACTACATTCTTAGAAGTTTATTTTGAAGGTTGAGATAGAACATTATGTGAAGTATTGAGCATAAGGAGCCACATTGAGTAGGCACCCAGTACATGTTGCTATTTTATTATAATGTATATGAAAATGTAAAATGTTATGTAGTCACATAAAAACTGGATCTTATTTAAGTGGGGGACTATATAATGAAGAAGTGTGTGACCTGTGTCTGAGCTTGATTGAATGGGTTTTCTAAGTTAAGTGGTTGTTTCTACATCCCATCCATTTCCAGAAGAATCTGAGGTGCACTGAGAACTCAGTGGTGAACCTCCCTTGGGCCTCGGGACGAGGTTGTTGTCCCAGGGACGTTCTTAGAGCTCTGTGCTGTCACTGCTGGCCGTTGTACACCACTCTGAGCTGGGCCATCTCACAAAGTGCACAGCACGGAGCCTGCAGGTGCTCGGTAAGATCTGTGAGTGAGTGAAGGCCTGTGTCCGAGCACCTAGTGTGGCCCCTGGCACATTGCAAGTGCCAGCCAATGCTTTTTGCACGAGTGGTGCCAAGCACAATGTAAAATATAACAATTCTGGATAAAATTATGACTGAGCCTCTAAATGGAGCAGAGGGACAAGACATTAACAGGCATCTGTGAGGAATGATTGCTCCAGTTGAGTACTGGATTTGAAGGTGAGAGAGAATCGTCCTGTGTGATGAGATCACATTTCCCTTCAGCCTCCAGGGACACATTTTTTAGCTTAGAGGGCAGGGTGGTTCAGGGGAAAGAACTCTGCACTTGACATGGGTGACCCATCTGTGTGATATTCAGTAGTGGATGACCTTGAACAAATCATTTAACCTCTCTACACACCTTGGCTATTTCATATAAAGTGGGAATAATAATGCCTGCCCTGCTTTTCCATGAAGTTATTGTGGAGATCACTGGAGGGAGAGTGGAAAGGGAGAGAAGAGAAGAGAAGAGAAGAAGAGATGGAGGAAGGGAGGGGAAGAGAAATTTGTGGAGATCACTGGAGGGAGAGTGGAAAGGGAGAGAGAGAAGAGAAGAGAAGAAGAGAGAAGAAGAGATGGAGGAAGGGAGGGGAAGAGAAAGAGATTCAAGTGAAAGGGCTTAAAAAAGTTGTAAAGAGTTACAGATATAAGATACACCTTAAACTAAGCACAATGTTTAATTTTAACTCTGGGTTGTTATTCAGGGCTTTTGGATGTTTCCAATAACATCGTTATAAAAGACACAGAGATGTTCATGTGGGTGATTCATTCAACCTCCTGATACTAGGAGGGCCTATTATTGGATTATAATACTGTGAAAGCGGTAAGGCAAGGTGCTAAGGTATTTTGACCTTTGTAGGTTGTCTTACAGTAGCATCTAGAATAAGTTGTAGTTAAATGTCTTCCTCTCAACTATCAGATGTCTTGGGAAGGCAAGGATGAGGGGACTTAACCCCAAAAGCCCCAGCAGGAGCTGTACACACCATGGATGCCTGAGAGCATTTAACAGGAGTAGGGCCCAGCCTTATGTGACAATGCTTAGGTTCAGGAGTGAGCCTGCCATGAGACCATTCCAATTTTAACAATAGAAAAATGGGCAGCCAGTCTTGCTGCAGAGGTTTCCCTTTTTGACATGGGGTTAGCCACAGACTGTAGGTCCTGGGAGACCTGTCTCTGAGTGTGGCAAGGTATCTGACAAGGACTAGGTACCCCCTCTGTCCCCTGAGACTGCTGGGGCTACCGCTGTCATTTGCATCCCAGTGATTGAGCAGACCGTCTTGAGAGGATCGAACTCTTGCTGCCCAGCTGGGATGCTGAATGGATTTCCTTTTGCGACCTGCCAGGTTCCAGCCCTTTTCCAGCCTGCCACAGGTCACTTCTCTGAGCAGTGACGAGGCCATTCCTAAAACCCATCCGGATGGAAGAGATTCTGAGCAGAGCAATGCAGTGGTTTCTCACACCCACTGATAAGAAGGTAATGTATAAAGTCTGAGTTGGATTTTTACTGAAATGGATCCATTCTGGGTGTTTAGAGAAAGAGAATTGTGATGGCTCAGGGGATGCTGAAAGGAAGGGAAAGGACACATTCAGAATATAGGCGTGAATCTTAGAAGGCTCCATCCCAGGGTCTTTCTGTGGGAATTGGGTTCTCTGAGCCTTCGCTTCTTTATCTGTAAAGCAGGGAAGGGGTACCTGCTCTGACTCCCCTCCCCCAGGAGATTTTTTTCTTAAATCAGATAATGGTGTTGGAAAGCCCTTGAGAAAAGTCAAGATAGGAATATCTGAGATTAAGTATTTCAGTGAGAGAGCCCTTTTGTCTGTCACTTGTCTGAATGTGGGAAAAAGGAAATCATAAAAGCTACAGAAAAAGCAGCGTTGTGAAAATAATGGGGACTGAAGTGGGTATCATTTAGGTTTTAGGAGAAAATAGGGCAGTGGATGTAAAGATTGAACTATCTATTCTTATTTTTAAATCAGAATTTACTTTTCAGGGCAGAAAATGGACAGTTGAATTCCTTCCTCCTGTATAAGTTAGAAGTCAGGCAGTCACCGGGGATTTAAAGCCCACCAGAAAAAAACAAATAAATATATCCTGAAAAGAAGCCAGTTTGGAAGCTTTCAGATCTTTGTATGGTATAAATAATCATAATTGACATAATAGTGTTAGGAAGGACATAGCAGTGCCACAAACCCCTACCATTCTGAGTCCTCTGGAGGAAAGCCCGGCTAGGAGATGTCTGGAATAGAGAACATTTTAGCAGACGATACTGGTCCATCTGCTGGCTGCAGCAGTTTGCTTTCTCCAGTCCAGCTCTTCCTGTTTGGAGCTGTATAAGGTCTTCTACAAACCTGGGATGCTTTATTGTCTAGGTGCCCAGAGAGCAGGCAGGAACTTGCCCAGCTAAACCACAGTGTCACCCACCATCAGCACTATCAGCCTCTTCAGAGCAAACACATTCCATGGTCTTAGCCTCTGTTCTAAGCACTTTATTATAGCAGATCATCTACTTCACATCAAGGCCCTGTGAGGTAAGCATTTTATTGCCCCCATTTTTCAGATGAGAAAACTGAAGTACAGAGAGGTTCAATAACCTGCATAAGGTTACATAGCTAGCAATTGACTTATTCAAGAGTCTGATTCTAGGGCTCACATCCCTAACCATCATGCACTACTGTCTTTGTGTTTGGCTTCTGAAGGGACCTTAAACGATTAAGTAGTCCGGTCACCAGCCTTCCCACAGATAAACTTATAAGTACCCCCATATTACAGAAGAGAAAGCTGAGGCTCCATGCTATCGACAATGTTTGTGTCCCCCACAATATTTACATGTTAAGTTCTGACTCCCAATGTGTGGGGCCTTTGAGAGGTGATTAGGAGCCTTTGGGAGACTCTGCCCTCATGGCTGGGATTAGTGCCTTTTACCATGTGAAGTTACAGCAAAAGATGGCTGTCTATGAGCCAGGAAGCAGACCCTCACCAGACACTGAACCTACTAATCCCTTCATCTTACATGTTCCATCCTCCATAACTGTGAGAAATTTCTGTTGTCTATACTAGACCAAATGGATTAGGATACCCAGAGAATAAGGGAGCCTTGACTTGCTAAGCCACACAATGAGACTGCAGGAGAGCCAGGAACTCAAACCCGGGGTCTTCATTACAATAGGGGCTCCTCCAGAAGATTTTGCCCTACCGTTTGTGTGGTGGAATTCACACAAATCTTTTGTAACTTTTCAACCAGGTAGAGAAGATGGTCCATTTAGGTGTATCTGTTGTTTGAATCTCAAGTCTAAAATGTGTTCATCTGCAAGTAGTCTGTGGTGGTTGTCAAAAGGATTCTGTTCTTTGCCTGGGCCTTTAAATATATATATATATTTTAAAAGAAGGTATGTATTCTTTCTTTAGTCAGTGATTTGAATAAGGTCATAGAAGTCATACTGGTCAAATTTTGCTGATGATGTCAAGCTAGGAGATTAGCAAATATTGTAGATGGCAGAGCTAGAAGACAAATTTCCTCTTGTTACGTTCCCCTCATTGCTCCAGGATTCCAATTTTATTTTTCAGGATTCACTATATCATCTGGCATGTGGGTTCAAAAAACCAGTTGCTTAAGGACAGAATTAAGTTGATGAGGCTTAAAGGGAGTTGGTGTGAAAAAAGACTGAGGCCCTAGTTGACCATGATTCATTATGATTTCTGTGGGGAGGGAGCAACTGGGGTCTGTTGCTCAGCGCATGTGCTGATGTAAATTCAGGCCACCTGGGAAAGGCTGGAGTCCCTGGGTCCCTGAGAATGGGCTCTCTTTCAGGGCTTGTGCAGGGGAAGACGATGCCAATGATATTATCTAAAATGTCCACAGACTAGAGAAAAGCTCCTATTGGTGACTCTGGCTTTGTCTTAAATTACCCTCCTCCCCCTACTCCCTTTCTTCTATACATGCTTATTAAGTAAGACCGTTGTGTGCCAGGCACTGCAATGGGCCCTGGTGGGCAGTACCAAACATGGTCCTTGTCCTCCTGGAGCTGGAACGTGTGTAGTCGGTGCCAGGGCTTATGGGATGGGGGTCATCAGGCTGGTTGTGGATAAAATCCAGACATCCTAAAGTAGACATCCATGTGGCCCAGAGCTGGCAAACACGGTGAGACCAAATGGAGGAGCCAGAAGTGGAAGGGTCATTCTGTGGAATAGTGCATTCTGCTTTGGGTGGAGCAGTTCAGAGACGGGGTGGTGATGCAGCAGCTGGCCTTGAGGAAAGCACAGAATTTCATCCTTAGGGCAGGGAACTCAGGCAGAGGCCATCACATGGACAAAATACAGATCTATAAGGAGAGAGGCTTTGGACTGGGGTATAGTTCATCTCTACCACACACATTGTTCTCACTCTGTGTTTTTTGGAAAATGTTACTGTAGAGTATGGCAAAATGTATTCGGCTTTGATCTTCCATTATTTTGGAATCACAAGCCTCCTTTTTCAGAATGAGGACAAATGTACTGATGATCAATAGATATCTTTGAGTACCATGAGCAATTTCTGTTTGGGGGGCTTTAGTCAATATTGTGCCAATAGAGTCTGTCTCCACTGTTGGACTTTTTCCAGCTGGGAAGGGAATGCACACTTATAAGACCATTTGTATCTTTGGAAAAATCATCCTAATAACAAGCTTTCATATTTGCAGAGTTTGAGCTAAAAGAAAAAAAAGATAACTTGCAGTGTTTTAAGCTTATTATAGAAGTAATTTATGTTTATGGTAGAAAAATTGGAAAATGCAAATAAAAAGAAGAAAATGAAAATCACTCATAACCCCACTATCTAACATAGTCACTGTTGAGATTGTGACATGTATCATCACACTTTTTGAAAAATAAAATTCAGATTTTCTGCTACTTGTTACTTGTTGTTTTTTCTTTAACTCTGTATAGCATGAAGAGCTCTCCAGGCCATTTCAGAACCTCTACTCCCTATTTTTAAGTGGCTTCCCAATAGCCCACTAGGCCATAGTTAATTTGGATAATCTTCTGTTATTGAACATGTGGGTTGTTTCCAGTTTTTGTGGTTCTAAACAGTGCTGCAGCATACAGCCTTAAAACAAAATATGTGTACTTCTTCATGATTAGTTCTTCAGGCTAGCATTGGCTGAGCCAAAGGGTATGTTTAATTTTAATATTTTAATACTTAGTTCTCTCTGCCATTTCTGAAGAGTTTTCTCTGAACCAGAATCAGGTGCTTTTATATGCATCATCTTGTTTAGTTTTCATAACATAGATAGAAATTGTTATTATTCCTCTTTTGAGATAAGATAAAACATCTGAGGTTTAGAGAGTTTTAGTAACTTGCCCAAGACCTCAGAGGCAGGATATACAAGGGATCAAGCCCACTTACCTGCCTGCAGGCACCGCCTGAAATTCTCAGATGGCAATGGCGGGGTGGAGGGAGGAAGG
>NW_005362270.1:1014582-1031867 GCF_000412655.1 Myotis brandtii | reverse complement strand
TACATAAGTGGGAGTTATTACTAAATAAAAACAAAAACTAAAGCTCTGCCAGTTGGGCAATTGATAAATTTTTATTTTGCACTTCTTTGTTTATCAGAAAGGCTGAATGTATTTCAGTATTTAATGAGCCCTCTGTTTTAGTGAATTGACTTGTCATATCCATTGCCTATTTTAATTAAAATACATAGCTCTTTTCTACTGATTTGTGAAGCTGCTTTTTACATATTAAAATTCTTCCACCTTCCAGTATGTGGCACATATTTTTTTTCCAGTTTTCTCTCTTGCTTTATTATATGTTTATTTTTTAACATAGGGGTTTTAAAATTTTCACATAGCTAGATTTATCTTATGATTTCTGCTTTTGGTGCCATGCTTAGAACATCCTGCAAATACTCCATGGCTTTATAAATAACCACTTAGATTTTCTTTTGGTTGCATGGATATTTTTAAATATTTAACACTTTAATACATTTAGAACTTATTTTTTTATGACATGAACCTGTAATATAGTTTTCCAAATGTTTAATCCACTGTCCCAATAACATTTGTTGAGTAACTTATTTCTCCACTTACTGGAAATAGTTGCTCTATTTCTGAATTTTCTGTTCTGTCCCATAGGTATGTCTGATGCTTTCTGGGTCAGTGCCCCACTATTTAAATCACCTTAGCTTTATATTATACTTTAATATCCCTAAGACAAGTCTTCTCCATAATAGTACTTCTCTCTTAAAGGATTTTCTTAACTATCCTTACCTATTTATCCTTATGCTAGAAACTTAGAATGATTTTTTTTGAGTTCTAAAAATAATAACAAAATGTTAATATTTTGGTTGGAACTTGATGAATGTAGAGATTGATTTGGGGAGAATAAAATTTTTTACGGTATTGAGTCTTTACATTCAGGAACAAGGTACATCTTATCTTTCATTCTTACCTGTCATATCCCTCTGGAAAAATTGATAGTTATTCATTCATTCAACAAATACTTCTTGAGCAGTTCCAGACATTGTAGCCCTTGTCACATAAATCTTACTTGTTTCACTAAGTTAATTACTCAGTGTTTTATATCTTTTTTACTATTGTGAGTGTTATCCTATTACTTTATAGTGGTTCCCCTTCATTACTGTATTTTTAAATTAAGTATTGCTGGTAAGTAGAAAATTTTGATTTGTGAATATTACTTTCATCACCAGCCACTTAATTGAATGTTCTCAATGGTTCTAATAGTTTCCCCCAGGTTTCCTTAGGTTTTCTGGGTAGTCATATTATTTGCCAGTAACAATACTTGTGCCTCTTTCCAATATTTTTACCTTGTTTCTTTGTCCATAGATTGAATTGTAAACTTTGAGAACAGAACTGGGTAGAAGTCGTGAGCATATTCTTGGCTGATGGACTGACTGCTGTTTTACTATTGCTGGGCATGCTGGCTGTTGTTTATGACACACTTTGTCTACCTTCTCCCTCATTATTAAGAGTTTGGTTTTGTTATTTTAGATCAGAAATGAGTGCTGAATTTTATTAAATGCTTTTTCAGCATTTCCTATATGAACTGTTTGCATTTCAAAGAGTCATTTCAGTAGGCTGGAGTCATTCAGCTTCATTTCTGCAGCTCCACTGTAAACTCTTAGAGGGTGGGGACTGCCCTCAAGGTCATCTACACTCATTCCTCCCCAGTCAAACTGAGGCCCGGTGGAGAAACAAAACCATCCTAGTGCTCCCCTCAGTAGGTGCTCAATCAACATGTGTGTTGGAGCCAGTGGATGCATAATCAGTCATGGGCATGAATTTTAGGAGGATGCTAAAGTTTCCTCAAGATTTGGAGGTGGGATGGTAGGGGACCCACACCTCCCCACGTGTACTGATTAGGAAGCCATCAATATGAGGAGGCATTTCTCCAGTTTTCCAGATGAGGTTAGTATCATGTTTGCCTCATGGAGGAACTGAATTACAATGCCATAGACATTTAAATTGTGGGCCATAAAGTGCTTGTCAAGTACTAATTGCACCCTTCCTGAGCTCTGGTATTACCAGCCTCATGATTATGCCGGATGCTGGGATGGCAGGCAGGCTTTCCAGCAAAGCACCTCACAGTAAAGGTGCTGCTGGAATTGGGCAAATTTCATCTGGGGAATTAGACCTGCTTTCCAAATAAATAAGTGGTTAAGGTGCCAGGGAATGAGCTGGACAGTGGTTGGAAGTGCCCCCAGGACAGTACCAGTTGACTTGGCTGAAAACAAGTGGTTCTAAAACGACTTGGTTGAAAACTATGATCAAGTGAAAATTAGGTCCAAAATGATGAGTTGGCAAAAAATGAATAGTCCCTAATGTTGGATTTTTATGTGTAGTAATGTAGGCACACTGTTATTCAACAAATGTTAACCATCTACTGTGGGCAGTGGAGGTATGTTAGTGAACAAAACAAAGATCCCCTGCAGAGAGCTTGCATGCTAGTGAAGGAGATGGACAAACTATGCATAAATAAACATCTTAGCTAGCTGGCCATAAACCATGTCAGGTGGTATGATACTAGGAAAGAAAAGTGAAGCAGAGTAAGGGGGTGAGTGATAATGATTTAGGGGTTAGGTGAGCTCTGATGTCTAGAGAAGTCCTCTGAGGTAGCATGTGAGCAGAGACTGCGTAGTGCAGTGGTTCTCAACCTTCTGGCCCTTTAAATATAGTTCCTCATGTTGTGACCCCCAACCATAAAATTATTTTCGTTGCTACTTCATAACTGTAATGTTGCTACTGTTATGAATTGTAATGTAAATATCTGATATGCAGGATGGTCTTAGGCGACCCCTGTGAAAGGGTCGTTTGACCGCCAAAGGGGTCGCGACCCACAGGTTGAGAACCACTGGCGTAGTGGAAGAAAGAGAGCCTTTGATGTCATGAAGGATAGGCCAGTGGAAGAGCAGCTGTGGGGGCCCTGAGGCAATTTGTGAGGGAACTTGAGACAGCCAGAAGGCTCTTGGGGCTGGAGCAGAGTGATGGATTGCTACAGATCACACTGGCCAGAGGGAAGGACTGGATCCCCATAGGTTTTATGGCTATGATACTATCCAGGATTTTGAGCAGAGAGATTATGTGATTTGACTTGTGCTTTAGGGCCATTTTCCAAACTCTGTCTTTAGGCATTTTTGGGTTCATTTCTCAAAAATTTTTTTTGGCAGAGTAGGCATAATTGGCTGAAAATGACAGAGATATAAAAAGAGGGGAAAAGCAGCCAATAATCACCACAAAACCCAGAAAAGAATTCTGAAAAGTTGGCTTGAATATCTACAAGATGTTGTAAACCTGTCTCAGATGCCCGTAGATTATTAATATGGGAAAAGCCAATGAGTAGGACTCTTCATTTCTGACCAGATTGTTGTCTGGATCAAGCCTTCATCTGTCCTGGGGCTGGCCAGTAAGCAATTTGCCAGACACCTCCTTTGGTCAGGAGCCTGGGTCTGGCATACAAGTGGCTTAGACCCATCTTCTTGAAATGAGAATAACCACTGCAGATGGCAGGACTTGGGCACTGGTAGTACAGTTGGGCTTCAAATAGTGCAGTAGTCCTCTTGGCCATGTGAAACAATTGTATCATCTTTAGTGTTTACTCCTATTGTTTTATAGGCCTGTAAGGCGGGATAGGTTGGACTGGGAGCTTATGTTGAGTGAATGACCATCTGAGGTCCTGGGTCCCAGTGTGGAATCTTTCCTTAGCACTACAGGGGCCGCCTGTGCTCCTGGGCACCTTGCCCGCCTCTGTTCCTGTAGTAGTGTGATGACCTGTTTCTAGCCTGTAAAGCCTCAGGGTCCCCCAAGAGCTTTTGTGAGCTCTACAAGGCAGGGTGGCATGGCCAGCTCAGTCTCTGAGGCCCAACTCAGGACCCAGCATCCCCAGCGCCCCACCAGGTGTGAGGGTGTAGCAGTTTGGCTCTTCTGTGCTGTACTGCTGACTGGTTGCTTCTCTTCTCATCTAGTCTGCCATCTCCTCTCTTTCATCTGTCAGGAGCAATGAGTCTGTACTTAGGGTGAGTGATGTGCCAGGAGCTGTCTCCTCCTCTAGGCTGGACTCCCTGGCGTGGATCTTCTTTTACTCATTTCTGCTTTTTCCCAAACTCCCAGCCCCATCCTGCCAGCCGAGGCACCAGCTGTCAGGGCCCTTGTACCAGGAGCCCACATTTATGGCAGAAAGGTAAATGCAGGATGTGTGAAGGATCCTGTGATCCCCCACATTACTGTGGCCTTCATGGCTTTCACAAGTGGGTATGCTCTTCCCCTCAAAAGAACATCAGGGATATCCCTATCATTTGTGTTGATTGTTTTAATCAATTTGTAAGATCAGGCATCGTAACTGAACCTGGATTTGGGAATCTTGTGGAGAGTTGGCTCTACCTCCATGGGAAGCAAATCATTAGGCCCCTTTTGTGTTCCAGGCACTGTCCAGGGCACCAGAGGGAACTGCTAAGCAGAGTTTATAAAGCTTCCCTGTTTCCTCCCTGGAGGATGATGGCGATCAGAATGACCAAACAGTATGACCTATGCAAGGCTGCAGGCTGGGCCCACAACGCCCCGAGCACCAGTGTCTGACTGCTAAGCAAAGTTTATAAACCTTCGCTCTTTCCTGGGAGGACTGATGTATGGCGTGTGTGGATGGCATTTGCAGTGACTTGTAGGCCCCAAACAAGGCTTCGTCCTTACGAAAACCATTACCATTTATCTCTTCCTCAGCAGGGCTTCTTATGACCTTCAGAGATAGCAGCTAAAGAATTAGCACTGAGTGTAGGTCAGACAGGGGCTTGCTTGTTCGCTGAGCAGTGCTTTATAGCAGAACCAAAGTGATATCGGTGATGACGCAAGGTTTCCATGTGCAGTTATGCCTCATTTATTCTGGATTTCAGGACAGGAATTGTACTAAGGCAGTTATTTTGGGGGAACTAAGGTTTTTACATTTAAACACCAGAAACTGTTTTCTTTTAAAATATTGGCATTTTGTGTTTCTTTCTAAAATATTTTTATTTATTTTTTTAACATAACACTTTTCGTATATATGTTCATTGTAGAAAAAAACAAGAAGATACTTAATATAACAACTGTCTCCCCTAATCAGAGATAAGCACTATTAATATCCCACCTTCTAAGATGTGGGGCTTTTAATTCAATCTTTTATTGATGATTCAAGACCCTTATCTCTGTCCTTATTAGTTGTCATCTACTTCACTCTGGGGAGTTAGGTAAGGCATGTAATTTTTGTCCCTGAACTAGGATTCTTGGCTATAAAACCCAGATAATAACAACTGTTAGTGAGGATGTGGAGAAATTGAAACCCTCACATACTGCTGATAGGAATGTGTGGTTGTTATCTATTTTGTTATGTTTTGTTTTTTTTTCATTCTCCTGACACCTACTAACAATTTCTGCTGCTCTCTGTAAACCTTCTTTATATTCCTTTTGCCTCTCTCTCTCTCCATTCACCATGTATTCTGATTCCAGGATGCACATCTTCCCTGGACATTTTAATGTTTCTGAAACTGGGATGTGTCTCTCCAGCAGGCAGAGGAATAGTTCTGATGAAGATTATCATTGTCTGTGTGTAGTTAGGGTTTCATCTCTTTTCCACCTCAGTTGCTATGGTCACTTGTTTCATTGGAGACTTTCCACTCACTTGAATTTTAACTTGCATTTGGATTCTACCATTATTGCTTATTATGTGTTCTAAAATATTACACTATAATGAAGTAATGAAATTATTGTCAATGCAGAAGATTGCCTGTTACATGCCAGGTGACATGATTGAAGGTAGCAGAAGTTGCCCAATCTCTCAGAATTATTTCTCTCAGAAATAATAAAAATTTCAGATTTAAGGGAAGTAGATGTGACTAACTTTTGTGTAATGGAGAAATAGCAGGTGTCTAAAATTAGGAAAGGGTTAGGACTGATTTTCAAACAAAACTATTTAGTTTCCATCTATATAATTCAAAGAAAAATTAAACTGCAAATAACCAAATAGGTAATTCAGATGAAAGTCCCTTATCCTTTGGATTGCCTGAGAATTATTCTGTCAGTTTGAAAGATGCTACAGGGGTCAAGGTCATGAAGTTTGGGTCATGAACAGCAAGGTATCAGTATAATGTTATGCATATCTGGTAAAGGCAAGCACTGAGTTCGAAGAACCTTGAGAATCTGAATCTGAAATATGTTTAGATTAAAGTTTAGAGTATGATACTGAAGAATAAAGTGTTTTAGATAATCCTGTGGTTTTTGTTGGTGAGTAAAAAAATTCTGTGATCTGACTTAAAAATGAAGGAAACCTGTCACACTCTACAACAGCGGTTCTCAACCTGTGGGTCGCGACCCCTTTGGCGGTCGAACGACCCTTTCACAGGGGTCGCCTAAGACCATCCTGCATATCAGATATTTACATTAAGATTCATAACAGTAGCAACATTACAGTTATGAAGTAGCAACGAAAATAATTTTATGGTTGGGTCACAACATGAGGAACTGTATTTAAAGGGCCAGAAGGTTGAGAACCACTGCTCTACAACATGGATGAAATTTTAGTACATTATATTAAATGCAATAAGACAGCCACAAAAAGACAAATACTGTATGAGATGTATACAGTAGTCAGATGCATAAAGACAAAGTAGAATGGTGATTGCCAAGGATTTGGGGGAGGAGGAAAATGGAAGTTATTGTTTAATGGGCATAGAGTTTCAGTTTTGCAAGATGAAAAAGTTCAGGAGATTGGTTGTACAACATGTGAAAATACTTAACATTGCTGAACTATACACTTAAAATGGTTAAGATGGTAAATTTTATGTTATGTGTATTTTACCATAACTTAAAAAATATTTTTATCCATCCAGTTCTGTGAACCAGTAACCTTTGACCCCTCCCTGTGCCCCTTTCAATGATCTTCAACCCTTATAGATTTTATCTTCTATTTAGCCACCTCTCATCTTCTTGCCATCTCTTCCATTATAGCCTAAGCTACTACTTCAGCTTCCTCAGATTGCTCTGATGGCCTCTAAACCATATTCTCATGACTTCTTTCTGTCCTCAAATACTTTTTTCCAGAGTGAAGATTCCAAAGTCTGACTGTATCAGGCCCTCAGTTAAAAGCCATCAGTGATTAGGGAAATGCACATCAAAACCACAATGAGATGCCTTTCCACACCCACTAGAATGTCTAGAACAGTGGTTCTCAACCTTGGCTGCACATTAGAATCACCTGGGAATCTTTTTAAAATCCTGATTTCTGGGCCTCATCCTCCGGAAATTCTGTTTCTTTGTTATGGGGTGAGGCCACAACATTAGTAACAAAGAAACAGAATTTCCGGAGGATGAGGCCCAGAAATCAGGATTTTAAAAAGATACCCAGGTGATTCTAATGTGCAGCCAAGGTTGAGAACCACTGGTCTAGAATCAACAAGTTAGATAATAACAAGTGTTAGTGAGGATGTAGAGAAATTGAAACCCTCATATACTGCTGATAGGAATGTAAAATGGTGCAGCCATGTTGGAAACAATCTGGAAGTTTCTTAAATTATTAAACACTAGAGGCCCGATGCATGAAATTCGTGCAAGAGTAGGCCTTCACAGCCCTGGCTGTCTCGGCCCTCAGAGCCCTGGCTGCCTTGGCCCTCATAGCCCCAGCTTCGTCCAGAAGGTTGTCCGGATGGTTGTTCCGCTGTTTGGCTGTTCGGTCGATTTGCATATTATGCTTTTATTATTATAGATAGAGTTACCATGTGACCCAGCAATTCCACTCCTAGATATCTTCTCAAGAGAAGTGAAAACTGCCTACACAAAAACTTGTACAGAATGTTAATAGCAGCATTTTTTAAAATAGTCACCAAGGTGGAAGGAACCCAAATATCCATCAACTGATGAATGGGTAACCTTGAAAATATTGTGATGAATGAAAGAAGAAGCCAGTCACAAAAGACCACATTATATGGTTCAATTCATATGAAATGTGCAGAATAGGCAAATCTATAGACAGAACGTAGATTAGTGGTTGCTTAGAGCTGGAAAAGTAGTCCGGGGGAGAGTGCAATTTCTAAAGGATATGAGGTTTCTTTTTGAGTTGATGAAAATGTTCTAAAATTGATTCTGCTGCCAGTTGCACATATTTGTGAATATACTAAAAACCATTGAATTGCATACTTTGAATGGTTGAATTATATAACATATGAATTATATTTCAATCAAACTAGTTAATTGTTTTTTAAGCCTTAAATGGCCACCTCGTATTCTCAGGAAAAAGTCCTTAAGTGGCTCTTGGGGTCTTGCCTGCCTGGCCTGGGCATTTTCCTTGTCCCATCTCAGCTGGAGGCTGCATACCCAGCAGGCTGCCCTTGCCTGGAGTGCATCCTCCCTAAACCTCCTGGTCACTTGCTCAGTTGTCCTAGATGAGTTTTCCTAGTTGAGATCCCAGCTCAAACATCACTTCCTTGAGGAGACCTTTCATGATGCTTTGTATATATTCCCCATTATATGCACTTATTGTGCCCTACATGTCTGGGCTTCATTGAGTGTGTGTGCCAACCTCCTGTCCCCCAGTCTGTTCTGTGTTCTCATTGAGTGTGTGTGCCAGCCTCCTGTCCCCCAGTCTGTTCTGTATGTTCTGTGTCCTCAGGTCCTAGCAGTCATGTTCCGTAAGTATTTGTGGAATGATGAATCAATAACATCTGAGGTATTAAGGTTTATGATATAAATGTTCTATCTTATTCCTAAAATGACTCAAGGTAGCCTAAAACAAATTTCAGCTAATAAAATGACTTAATTAAAATATTAATTAAAATGTTAATTTTAAATTAATAATTAAAATGAATAAATAAAATTTAATTAAAATAGTATGTTCTATAACCAAAAAGAGAGAGACTGATCAGTGGAACAGAACAGAAACTCCAAAAGTGTGCCCAAATAAATACAATGATTTCATATATAATGTTACATGTAAAATAATTGAGGAAAGCTGAGGTATTCAACAAAGGGTATTGAGGATGACTGGTGAATCACATTTAAAAAGTTAAAATGTTAAAACAACCCAATTAAAAAAATAGGCAAATGCTGATAAATAGGAAAAGACTGATACATTTGAATACAAAATGTAAAAATATCTAAAAATTAAAACCACCATTATAGTAAGTTGGGCTCCCAGGAAAAAGACTCTGATGGAGAAGTGCCTGCAGAAGGTTTACTGGGGAGTGGTCTGAGGAGGAGGTCAGTAGGAGGGGGCAGAGGGAGAGACAGCAGCATGTCGGCTTCAGTGCCTCAGATGATCCCAGAAGGAGCCCCAGAACTGGGATGGCTCCTCAGGGCTTTCCCAAATTGAGGCCACTGGCCTGTGCCTTTGTTTCCCTGCATCACCAGTCACTGGGCACCACTGCCCCTTGGGATGAGGCAGTTTCCTGAGGATGAGGGCAAGTTCCAGCGAGGGACTCAGTTATTCACAGCAGCAGATATTTCCAGCAGTTGGGGGACAGGCATATGGACCCAGCAAAGGGGAGCTGGGTAGAGCCCCACAGGATCCACTACAGCCATAAATGACAGCCAAGACAAATATTTATAACATAGCCGTCTTAAGTCAGATTCTCCAGAACACTGACTCTGAGCAGAGTTCTGCACGCAGGAGGTTTACATGCAGGGGTGTTCTCTAGAACACACCGTGAGGGGATTAGGAAGGCAGGATGGGTCAGGCTGAGAAAACGAACTTCTAGGCAGTTGCAGCAGGGACCTCGGCTGACCCCACAGGGAGCTCTGAAGCTAGGAGAGCCCTCAGATGCGAATTGAGGCAAGGATCCAGGGTCTTTATACCCTGAGTGGGACAGTTACTGGATATCAGCTGTCCCTGGGGAAGGGTTGTAAAATTGCGTAAGGTGGTTTTCTTTGGCCAAGGGCAGTTCCTGGAGAGGGTGCAGCTGTGTGGTGAGCAGCCAGCTCTCCCCACAGTAGGGGGAACAGTACCTGGGCCCTGAAGGGGAGGATCTGGACAACCACAGCATACAGCCCATCCACTTGCACTCACTTTCTTTGATTAGTAAGTTCATCCCATCCGGAACATCCTCTCCAAAGTTCTATGGTCTCTTTTCCTAGGAAATTTCCAAGAGGAAGTTAGTGGGACATACTTCAGACCCTAACACTAGGGCTGGTTTGGGGGACACCTGATACTCATCATCTCTCCCCTGTTCTATCTATTCTGGTTCTCTCAGCATCTCTGTTGATCCAGGTGGTTTACTAGGTGAGGTGACTCTGAGGGGTCTGGACCCTGGGACACCATGTTCTTCCCAGGCCATGAGCACTGCACTGTCCATTTACTCTTAAAATTGGGCAAAGGACCACTGAAAGGTCACTCAGTGCGTCACCTGGGGACATAAAACCACTGGGTGAGTCTGTGGACCTAACAGACTCATTATGACCTCGACCTGGGTCGAAACTCCTTTTATTGACTATCCCCCATATACTTCCATTCTAACAGGGGGCCACAATGATCCTTTGGGTCCCGAGATATCAGTATCAACTCAGACCCTGTGTTTAAAATTTTTTGAAATGTGTGGGTCTTTCTCTTTCCTAAGTTTATGATTACCAGAATAAGTTCTGTGGGTCCCTCTGGGAAAGATGATGGAATTGTTATTATGTATACTTGCTGTGGTGTTATAGGGTCCTTCAGCATGGGAATCCCTAGGGCAGTGATGGCGAATCTATGACATGCGTGTCAGAGGTGACACGCGAACTCATTTTTTTGGTTGATTTTTCTTTGTTAAATGGCATTTAAATATATAAAATAAATATCAAAAATATAAATCTTTGTTTTACTATGGTTGCAAATATCAAAAAATTTCTATATGTGACAGGGCACCAGAGTTAAGTTAGGGTTTTTCAAAATGCTGACACGCCGAGCTCAAAAGGTTCGCCATCACTGCCCTAGGGGCTCTCCTTCAGAGGTTTTACGGTCTGAAAAATGTCTCAGGTCCATACACTGGGTAAAGGATTAGGATTTGTTTAGTAGGACAGATGCCTTCAACCTCCAACTCTTCTATTTTTGATTTTTCATTTTTTGGTTGCATGAGTTAAGCGGTGCTGTTGTTGGCTGCTCATTTATCTTTCCCTCAGAAACACTGTTCTGTTAACCATCTTCCTAGATCTCTGTGGAGCAGGCCTCTCAGACTGCCCCTCTGACCTTGCCGGTTATTATGAGATAATTACACCCACCTTGCCTCTAACAGTTAAGTGCTGCTGATTGGCCTCTGATTAGTTGGGATCCTGTCATTCCCATTGCTGTCAGGGAGTCCAGTCTCTATTACAGCATTTTCTGCCATCAGCTCTGGCCTACAGAGGAGAGCCACACTGAGCATCTCCATGATGCTGGTCTCCTCTTCTGGTCCTACCCCACCCCAGTTTCCTGGCCTTGATAGTATGTCTGCTCTAGTATGCTCACTTCTCTATGTTCTTTAGTCCTTTCTTCCACCGTCTTCATGAGAGTTCTGGCATTTCTGCTTCACCTAGTGTGGACTAGCAATGCAGGGAGCATTTAAAGCAGAAAAAGGCAAGGAAACACGCTCCCCTCAGAGCCTCCAGGAGGAACCAGCCCTGCTGACAGCTTGACTTTAGCCCTGTGAGATTTTGGACTTTTGTCTCCAGAACTATAAGAGAATGATGTATTTGTGTTGTTTTAAACCATGAAGTGGTGATTTGTTACAGCAGCAACAGGAAACTAATTCAGACCTGAACAGGAAATTCACCAAAGAATAAATACAATACAAATGCAGTAAAATATATATACCATAGTTACAAATATATATATACTAGCTATCAAAAAATCCAGATTAAAGCAATAATGTACCACCTTAACGTATCACATTGGTAAAGATAAAAAATGGTAATTCCCATTATTGGTGAGGATTAAATATGTTTTCTTATACTGTTGGTAGGAGTGTTGTGTAAATTGTTATAGCTTTTCTGGAAGGTTATCTGAGAATATTTATCAAATGACTGTAATATGTATCTTAATTGATTTAGAAATTCCATTTCTAGGACTTTATCCTAAGGTATGGTTGGAATATTATCTGTGATAGTGAAAAATATAAAACTACTAATATTCAAGGAGAGAGGATTGGTTGAATAAATATTGATATATCTAGACAGTATTTTCTGTATCCAGTCTTGACATATAAAAATATTAATGACATTATTAAATGAAAAAGGCAGGTCATGAAACATTATGTATAATATAATCCAGATTTCATTAAAATGTGCATATGAAATGTATTAAAGGATATATATATATATCATAATGTTAACAGTGGTTATTTCTGGTAAGTTATAGTTTAATTTAATTTTTAATTTATATTAGAAGTCAGCAAACTACAGCACCTACTTTGGTATTGATTTTTTGTTGGGGTTAAAGCCTATAAGCTAAGAATTGTTTTTACTTTTATATATATATATATATATATTATTGATTTCAGAGAGGAAAGGAGAGGGAGAGAGAGAGAAACATCAATGATGAAACATCAGTGGGGATCGAGCCCACAACCTGGGCATGTGACCTGACCAGGAGTTGAACCATGACCTCCTGCTTCATAGGTCGATACTCAACCACTGAGTAGGGCTGTTTTTACATTTTTTAAAGGGTTTTTTAAAAAATAGAGACCATATGGTCTGTAAATACTAAAATATTTACTATTTTGACCTTTACAGAAAAAGTTTGCTGAGCCCTGAACTACAGCTTCTAATTTTCTGTGAAATGTTAAAAATGTAAAACAAACAAAAAAGATTTGAAAACATTTCCATGGTGTAGTGGTTTATAGTAAATAGATCATTAGAGCATTTTAAAAAATACTAAAGAGAGGATCATAAAATGAAGAGATAAGCAAAGTGAGTGGAGAGAAATGTATGCAAAAGGTCTTGCACAATTGCTGAACTTGAATAACAGTTCTGCTCTGGGCTTCATAAAGCAAGACTATATACATGATCCATAATATCAAAACATCCCAGCTGCTCAAAAGAAGTATAATAGTTTTTCTCATCTGTGATAATACCACCTCTGAAGCTTTATAATGTAAAATTTTGGTGTGATCATTTTTGCCCAGAGGGAGAATAAATTGGCTTTGAATATATGGAAGAACAATTCTTATGAAGGAAAATTTTAAATTTCAGGACATGACATCCGCTATGTACCCAAATCTGGATTTTTTGATAGCTAGTATATATATATTTGTACCCAAAGCCTTTGTCTCCTTTCTTTCTGTTTCTTGTTGGTTTCAGATAAGCGTCTTATGGATGAGTGAGCTGGGGACCCACCCTGTGTATGTATGTGGCTTGTGATCACTATGAGCCACAGCTGTTACCACGTAACATTCGTGAGATCATTTGTTGCCCACCCCATGCCCCATTTTCAAGCCAGGGTTTTCTCCCTTCTGGGCGCCTTGAACAAAGTGCTCTGCACACATATCCCTGAAGAATACTGTCATTGGTTCCTTGAAAGAGCCATTTTTTTTGGATGCCACATTGAAGAAAGAATGGTTCATTGAGCAACAGATGCTGCTTCTGTCTTTGGAGGGTTGAGAATGATAGATTGGATCAAGCATTTGTCTTCATGTGGAGGGGTTGGTGTAAGGCTGGTCCTAGTGGCACCATTTAATGGGAAAAGGTAGCCCATTTTACATGTGTTAGCTACTTCATTCATTCATTCTTTCAACAACGAGATGTTAGGCTATGCATATAGAGCTCCTGGGGAGGCTTGTAAATAGATAGCAATACCTAGATACCACCCAGACTTGCTGAGTTAGAATCCTCTGGAAGTGGAGCCCCAGGCATATGTATTTCTAAGTATCTCCCTTAGAGACTCTGATGTGCATATCCAGCAGAAAAACCACGGGTGATGGACCTTGGATTTGGCCTTTGAGTCCTGATTTCTTTGCTTATTCTTTACGTGACCATGGGTGAATGACTTAATCTCTCTGAGCTTCATATTTTTCATCTGTAAAATGGGTTAAAAGAAATATATGTAAGTTACCTATATATGGTGCTAGCACATAGTCACTGCTTGATAACAGCTGTTGTGATTATCATGGTCAGAATTACCTTTATTGTTGAGTTGGCCCTCACCTTGGATCCTGGTTCTAATAACTGAACATTGCTCTTTTTTTGTGGCCATGTCTTCTTCATATTTCTTTCCTCTAAAATTGGGTCCCTTCCTTATAGCTGAATCCCTGGTCTGGGGCCTCAAGTCTTGAGAGGTTGCAAACTCCAGAGCATACAGGAGCCAGCAGGCACTAAGCAGTTAATATAAACCAAAGAAGAGAGCAGGGGTAAGAGAAATTGACAACGACACACTTTGTGAATTACACCTGTCAGAATAGTTTTTAATTATGTTCAGAAATATGTTCTCTCTATTTTTCTTGGAAACATTCAGTCATTTTGGTTTATGTTTTGTTTTCCCTCTTAATAGAGCCATGGGTACAGAGAGATATTTTTCGCCATAAAAACAACATTGAAAGTGCAGTGATAAATGTCAGCTGACACTGTTGGATAAAGACAGGGAGTCATGGGGATATGGTGGATAGGAGAGCCCTGCCCATCTGGAGGGCAATGGCTGCTCAGCTTCAACTGATGGTGATCATGGGAATGTGGCCCAGTTTGGCCAAATCTACTGATGTTTCAAGAGAAGCCAGAAATTTGGATTTTGAAAATGTTAGCTCAACTTTAAAAAATAGCATGTGTGGAGCAAATAAAAACATTTTAAAGTTAAATATGGCCCAAGAGCAGTCAGTTTACAACCTGTGGTCCAGAATCAAAGAACAGCTTACTCTTGCCAATACCCCCTACCCACCTACCTATTATCAGAGCTCCTGACGTTGATAGATCTTGTCTCGATCTCCTTGTAGTTCCTATGTCTATAATCACTTCCCAATGCTCTGCCCCCCTGCTGGCACACCCTCATTCCTAAATGCATTCGGGAAATGTTTGTCTCCTATGATAGGTTTTCTTAAGAATGGATGAACTGAGTTAAAGCATTACTGGTAATTGGCTCACTGTTCTTTGGCAATAGAAAAATATTCCTTGCCAATAATTTCTCTCAACACTTTTCCAGGCAAAGAAATATATTGGATAATTATTTTTAGATCAGAAATAATTTGGGTGTTATAATGTCTGTGTACCTAAAACCTGGTAAGATTATAAATGAGTTTTAAAATGAGTTTTGAAACTAGTGACATATAAATTAAATGTTGAAGTACTTGCCAACTTATTACTCAAAAACACAGCTCAACTGTTGTTTTTTTTCCTTTTCTTTTGTAATAAGACAGCAATGTGGGCCTACACTTAGCCCAGTGATGAAGCCTGTCGGATGTGGTTGCGGCACCTTGGTCTTGCTCCCTCGTCCTGCATTTCCTTCAGGGTTCTCCTTCCTACATTATGGCATGCATTTGCTAGGGGTCATCCTGCACACCTTTTCTTCTTCTCTACCATATCCATCCTAAATACTGTCTGCTAGATCCAGTTACTTCTCATCTCTGCCACTACTTTGCTTCAGGTTATCATCATCAGCGTTTTGGTGACTGCACTGACCTCCTGACTGTCTCCTTGTAAGAACTTCAGAATTGAAATCTTATATATCACCCCCTTGCTTAGGACCCTCTTGGTGGCTCATATTGCCCTCAGAATAAAGACCAAAATTCTCTACATCACTTTTAAGCATGGACTTACATCACCTGCATACATCACCACTCATCTCTTACTTCTCTTACTTAGCTCTCTGGGCTCCAGCCTCTGCACCTTGTTGCATGTCTTATACATGCATAGTTCTGTCTTCATGGACCTCCCTCCTCTGTCCACTGCCCTGAGTCTAGTGAACCCCAACACATTCTTCCGCGCTCAGCTCTGACCCCACTTCCTCAAGGAGTCTCCCTTCAGATCAGGTCCTCCTCTTCTTGCTCTATGTTCTCTAATGTCCTGTGCCTTCCATAGCACTCATCAGCTTGTAATCATGCATATATTTGTGGAACTCTCAGACTAATACCCATTTTCACCACTATTATGTAAGCTCCATATTAGCACACTATTGTGCTGTCTGGCACATAGAAAACATCCAATAAATATTTGTTGAGTGAATGAATAATGGTGAAGAGAATACTTATTTCTTCCATCATGAACCCTCAAAGGAACTCTGTGTGAGACAGATATTTAAACAGACAACTGTGCTGGGGGTGGGAAGGGCTGTGATGGAGGTGTGCCCCAGATGCAGAGGGGCCCAGAACAAGGGCACCTAAACAGTGCTCAGCTCTGTTTATTCGGTGCCTGGAAGAGTGGGTGCCAACCATTGCTATGATATTCATGAGCACCCCTATCAGGGCCCCACAGCAACTGTAGCTCTGTATACATTTTGTGTGGGCATGTAAAAGGGATGGTTATGGCTGTAAGGTGGAAAGACCACTGAATTCTGAAAACCAGACTATACGTTTCAGGACAGTCACTAATGAGCATTGTGACCTTGAGCAAGTGACTTAATCTCTTTGAGCTCCAGTTTCCTCATGGGTGAGATGGGAATATGGAGCACATGTTGAGAGCTTAGTACCTGCATACCACATGCATCCAATAATGTTAAAACTGGAGTTTCTCCACAGCTAAAGGAAGGTACTGTGTGTGGAACCTCCTCCATTCTGAGTAGAAAAATGGATAGTTTAGCTATTTATGATGCCTAAGACTAGTATTTTCCATAGCCTTAGACCACTATTGAGACAAGTAGAGATTTGAGGGGGGTGTGTGTGTGTGTGTGTATGTGTACACACATGCCTCTACACTGAAAACCTCTGGGGAATCCCTTTGGGCGTGGAAGGGAGAGATAGTGCTAACTGCCACATCCTAGTGGCTTTTGCATTCATAACCAGAAAGAGAAGTTAAAATCAGTGGTTAGAGCATCCGCCTACAAAAGGGTTGCAGGTTTGAGTCCTTGTCAAGGGCACGTACCTGGGTTGCAGGTTTGATCCCTGACCCCAGTTGGGCTGCATATGGGAGGCAACCAATGTGTCTCTCTCATATCGATATGTTTCTCTGTCTGTCTCTCCTTCTTCCTTCCCTCCTTTCCACTCTCTTTAAAAATCAATGGAAAAAATATCCTCGGATGAGGATTAACAAAAAGAAAAGTCTCTCCTCTTAAAAGAGCTATGATAGAAAAGGGGGGAGACAGTTGAAGATACCTAATTCTACCTTGGAACCTCAGAAGTTGTATTTCTTTAAATTTGTTCTAGTTTAATTGTTTTTTTTCAACCAGTATTTACTATGCATTC
>NW_005362270.1:984517-1014509 GCF_000412655.1 Myotis brandtii | reverse complement strand
CACACTCATGCTCCCATCCCCCTGTTGTCCATGTCCATTGGTTTGGCTTATATACATGTATGCAAGTCCTTCGGTTGATCTCTTCCCCTTACCCCCGCCCTCCCCTACTTTCCTTCTGGGGATTGATAGCCTGATCGCTGTTTCTCAGTCTTTGGATCTGTCCCTTTTCATCAGTCTATGTTGTACTATGCGTTCTATTTATGTGTTATGTTTATGCCAATCTTATTTTATTTCAGCCATTTATGTTTTTAAAACAGAGTCCCATTTTGTAGGTAAAGATTAGAGAAAGGATCCTGCCATCTCTGAGGCTGAATCAGAAACCCTGGCTGCACCTCAGAACAGCTAAGGAGTTAAAAACACATGCCTGGGGCCACCCTACACCAATTAGCTCAGTATCTCTGGAGGTGTGGCCTTGGTGTTGATGTTTTTCAAATCTCCCCTAGGGATTTAAACGTGCAACCAGGGTTAAGAACTACCCCTTCTGGGAACCAAGACTGGAAAGCCTAGTGGATATTAAGATCTCAGAGCCACCTGGTGGCCCTCTGTAGGCCACCTGGTGACAGCTCTCCTAATCTGCCATGCCAGGGGGAGGACCAGCAACCTCAAAATGTAAACCTGGACAAAGAGAGTGAAATTCCCACTCACCTAGGAAACAATGGGGCAAAGGCTTCAGCCTAACTGAGGAAGATCGATGGGAAGTGGGTTCCAAGATCACTTTGAAGGAGAGCAGAGAAGAGGTGGGTGTATGAAAAGGCAAGGCTTTCTCTTTGGGCCACGAGAAAGGAGGCTGCTTGGAAAAGAGGACAACTCTCTAACCACAGATCCAGGTTTATGTCCTGATTCTGCTGCTTGAGGCATAAACTCTTGGGGACTCAGGTCTTCATCTATAAAATGAGGTTAATTCTGCTGGAAAGGGCTCTACAGCTATGAGGTTGTTGACTCCTTTAACTCCTGAAGTGGGTGAGCAACAGGAAGAGTCTATACTGGCGCTGAGAGGGCAAGAGGCAAGATCATAGGGAAGATCCCTGGCTTTCCATATACCTGAGGTCTCAGGACTGCGATTAACTGAAATTAAGCAGACGGAACTAACGAGTAGTCATTGAACAGTAGTGGTGTGCCAGGAACCTTTCCGGAGCATTGAGAACAGAGATAATATACATAATGTAACAACTCATTCTCTAAAGATAATAAACTATCTGACTTTATGATGGCAACTTACAAACACCTACAGAAGACAGAATAGTATAAGGAACTCCACATACCAT
Source organism: Myotis brandtii (assembly GCF_000412655.1). Lineage (NCBI taxonomy): Eukaryota > Metazoa > Chordata > Mammalia > Chiroptera > Vespertilionidae > Myotis > Myotis brandtii. The sequence goes on along the minus strand of NW_005362270.1, from coordinate 1,013,244 downwards.
AACCCAGCTTCAACAATTATCACCTTGTGGCCAATTTGTTTTATGGTATCCCCATCTACTTCTCCCCCTTCCTTATTATATTGAAGCTAATCTCACATATTAAATCATTTCATTTGTAAATATTTTGTTTATATCTATAAAAAAATAAGGACTCTTAAAAACCATTATCAGACCTTAAAAATCAACATTAATTTTTAATATCATAAAATATCCAGTCAGGGTTCAAATTTCCAAAGGTCTCATAGATATGATACATTTTTTTCAGTTTATTTTGAATCAGATCCACACCTTGCAATTGGATAACATATCTCTTAACCATCTTTTTAAAAAAAATTGTGGTAAAATACAGGGTGTCCCCCCAAAATGTATACACACTTTTTTTCTGATAGCTCAATTGATGTTTCTTTCTTCTCAGATTTAACCCATTGGAATAAATAATTATTCAAAGTGTGCATAAATTTCGGGTGGACACTCTGTATATATAACATTAAATTTATCATTTTAGCCATTTTAAGTGTACAGTTCAGAGGCATTAAGTGTATTCATATTGTTGTGCTACCATCACCACCATTCATCTCTAGAACTACTTCATCATCCTACACTGAATCTCTATACCCAGTAAATAATAACTCCCATTCAACCTCCATTCTACTTTATGAGTGTGACTACTCTAGATACCTTATATAAGTGGAATCATACACTATTTGTCTTTTGGTATCTGCCTTATTTCACTTATCTATGTTGTAGCAGGTGTCAGAATTTTATTTCTTTTTAAGGCTGAATAATATTCCATTGTATTTTTATACCACATTTTGTTTATTCATGGACACTTGGGTTGCTTTTGGCTGTTACGAATAATACTGCTATGAACATGGGTGTATAAATATCTCTTAAGGCACCTTTTAATCAATAGGTTCCCCTTTCATCTCCCTCCTTCTTTTCTCTTTTTTCTCCTTACAATTTGTTGATGAAATTGGGTCATTTGTCCTGTAGTGTTCTCCACTAGCTGGGATTTTGCTGATGACCTCATTAACTTTTTGGCTGGTGAAGATATTTTAAAATTTGTCAATTATATTGCACTTATTCTATGCCAGGCACAATTCTAAGTACTTAAAAATGTAAACTGAGTTAACCCTATGTGGTAAATACTATTCTTTTAACCTCCATTTTAAAGATAGAGAAATAGTTTAAGCAGAGGTTAAATGACTCACCCTTAGTCACCCAGCTAGCAAGTGATGAGCAGGATTCTGTCTCAGGCAGTCTGGTTGGATTATGCTGCACTGCTAGGGGGTTGGTTAGTTAAAAGGAGGGCACCATTTTTATACCTGGGGAGACAGGACCTAAACATGGAAAATTAAAACACACACACACACACACACACACACAGAATGAAAAATTGAGATGGAATTCAAGTCAACAGAGGGAATGTTACAAGACCACACCCGATTATCTTTCAAATGATTAAGATATACTGTAAATGTCAGGGGAGGGTAATGGAAGGAGAACCTCTTTATAAGCTCTCATGAAGTCACTGTAAATCCAGATATATGAATCACCTTGGGGTATTTTGTTAGCATAGCTGTGAATGCTTATTGTTGGAGAAAATATCCAGAATGGTGGTCATGGTAAGTTAGCAGAAATAAAGCAAGGTAAATGACCTCATCTGTCTTTCTGATAGCCCCTGGATGCTCCCTTTACAAAGAGCTTCATATGTTTTTGTGGTTGTAAAGTTTATACCTATTTTGAAAACAACACAATGCTATTTTAGAAAATGGAGAAGAAAATCTATTAATCCCACTGCTCCATCAGGTCTATTTTTCTCAGTCTATGTTTCCTATAGGCATCAATGTATAGATATATTGTAGTTGTTGCAGTGTTTTAAAACTGAAAGTCTTATTTCTAAATGATTGAAACCTTAGGCTCTGGACTTGTGAATCGAGAGGAAAGCATTTTCCTTCTTTTGCCACTGTTTGTATTCACTGCTCCAGTTAGTTTGGGGTAAAAGGAAAATCCAGGCAATGTTGAGGTTCTTTTGTAGCCCTGGGATTCCTAGGAAGGACTATGAGTGAATTGAGGTGGGGGCCGTGGGGTGTGGTGGGAAAGGCACTGCCCAGGAGTCTAGAGAGCCGTTCTCCTCCTGCCCTGCGCAAATTCTCAGTGGGACCTCGGAAGGCACTAGCTTTTTGGGGCCTTACATGTCAAATGAGGTGACCCATAGTTCATCTAGCTTGACATTCAAGGGTGCTTGGATGCTAATAAAATAGCTTTAAAAAAACCACACACAAAGAAGAAAGCTACACTTGTCTTTGAGTTGTGAAGGAGGCTTTAAGGTTATATTCTGGGGGAAAAAAGAATACATCTTTTGTAGGAAATAAATTTGGTCAAATTGAGCTCTCCTGACTGGAAAGTTAAATCAGCTAGATTTAAATCAGATCCACCCAGCCCTGCCCTGTCCTCACTGAGAGATGAATCAGGAGAAATCTACCTTTGAAACTGACCTGTATTCCGAGACTTCTATCACTTTTTTATGGACCTTTAGGATGTGGGTTTTCCTTTGGGCTCTGTGTTTTCTGAGGATGCCTGTGAATGAGGAAAAATGATAGCCAGCACAACTCACTTAAAAAGAGTCATATTTAGGAAAGTGGAAAATAACTGACACCTAGAAATAAGGGAATGCTTAAGATTATTACCAGTATTAATTCTGTGGGATCATTCAAAATGTGCAATATCAACCCTGGAAGCAATGTAAAGATAGTCTAATCCAGCTGGCTACATGCTGGACTGGCTGCATATGAGAGCCCTAAAGGGAGGGAGCTTGTCTTGCTAAAAATTCGGTGTTCCAGGCCCTGCTTTCTAAAGGTAGGTGGGGCAAGGCCTGGGAATATGGATATTGAAAAGATCGTGCATTGATTATGATGTTAATTAAGCTGGATTTGGTAACCCCCATCCCTTTACAGAGGAGGAAACAGACTCAGAGAGACAACAGTGGAGGAGCTATCCGGTAGCAGAATTGGGCCATTATCATACCCCCTCAACATGGCAAATATCAAGGTGATATTGAAATGTGGGAGATGGGTTTTGAAAATACTCTCATATGGTAGATATGTTTTGCATGATTATAAACATGTAAAATAAGGCTACAGTGAAGAAGGGGACTTAGAGAAATAGTCCTCTATTTGGGTACCACAACTCTTGGCTGTTTTCTCTCCTGTTGTTGTGAACTTGCTTGGAGGAAATAAACAAACATTAAAAATGTTATTTCAATTGACAATGTAAAAATGATACTCATTCTTATATAAGAGAAGTCATACTTGAATAACTAGATCTCAGTGACTAACCCCTATACCTGGCCAGGACCCAAGATAATGAGGCCAAATATTTGAGCATTATTTGGGTAATAACTTTTGCATTTATTCACAGAGATGGGGAATGTCTGGTCCACGGGCCATATAAGGCCCCTGAAGTCATTTGGTCTGGCCCTGCCAAAGCATTAGGGGTGAATTAATTAAATGTTTGACTAAATACAGCAGACTAATTTTTAAGTTGGTAATTTTGTAGGGTCCATGAATTTATGTTATAATACCCAAATGGCCCTTGGCAGAAAAAAGGTTTCCCACCCTTGAGTATAAACAAAAGATGGGATTGGAGACCTTATTACCCTCTTGTATTTCTTCTCAATGTAATTAACCTAGTTCTTCCTCCTAGTGGAGTGAAGAAGGGAAAGTAGGTGGCCTATTCATAAAACTGGCACATCTAGCACACTGGGCATTGAGTGGGGGTAGGGCACAACTTTATTTTGCTCCTGCTGGGTAACAGGCACAGGGCCAGGTGCGGATTTCCTGCAGTCTCCCAGATCCCTGTTATTTGCAGATGAGGAAGCCAAGAGTCAGAGGCTCACAGCACTTGCCAATATTCTAGAGCTAGTATGGGGTAGAGCTGAAATCAAACTAGGGGCCATCTGTTTCCAAAGCTCACTACCCTTTCTGTGCTGGTGCCGTGCACATTTCCTGGGCTGGACCTTTCTGGAGAAGAATGCTTGAGCAGAAAGGAAAAGTTGGACAAAGAATATAGCAGGCCTGAGATGATGCTAGTCTGACATTATTAGGTAAACATAAAGTAGCTTAGTCAGGCATTAGAAGGCAGGGATTCCTAATAGGCAGCGGCCCAGCCTCTACTTGGCATTCCTAGTGATGGGAAGCTGTCCCTTAAATAAAACCTGCTGTTAGATGTGAGCTCCATAGGAGAGGGACTGTGTCTGATTCTTCTAGCATTCCCAGTACGTTGCCTATGTTTATTCAGTGCATTTAGGAGCATCCCTATTAAAGGAAGGGTATTATTCTTTATGTTGCAATAAAATGTTTTCCCTGCCCCTTCTACTCATTGTGCTTGTCCCCTTCTGGGACAGATCATGGGTGGTCCCTGGATGGTAAGGGAAGAGACCTAATTCCTAGTCCTTGAGGAGGTCACACAACCATTCTGAACCTCAGTCTCCCTGGTATTACTGATGGCTGAGGGCCCATCTCTGATGCCCATGAGGCTGGGAGGTCTACCTTGGAGATAGTCCTCTGAGAATCTTGCCAGCCTTGGAACCCTGTGCCACCAGTGCTGGCTGACTCACTTTAAGGCACAGTGTAATACTGGAGAGATAAAAGCAAGGGCTTGAGAAAAATGTCACCAAAGACTAGTAGAGCCGTGGCCTTCTATGATGTTCTTTCAGATGACTAGCTTTAGGGCTTTTGAGGATGTATCAGGTCCCCAAAACCACCTCCAGATTCAACAATTCATCCTGGAGGACTCAGAACTCAGCATAGAGTCTTTCTCACAGCTATGACTCATTACAGTGAAAGGACAAAAAGAAAAATCAGCAAAGGGAAAAGGCGCGTGAGGTAAAGTCCAGAGGAAACTGGGCACATGCTTCCAAAAGCCTCTCCCAGTGGAACCCGCAGGACACGCTTAATTCTCCAGCAATAAATAGTGACAACATGTGTGAAATGTCTACCAGGAAAGCTCCCTCCCCAGGGTTTTTACTAGCGGCTGGTTGTCTAGATACCTTCTGCCTAGCACATACCAAAATTGTTAAACTCTCAGAAGAGTGTAGTATGTTTAGTATGAGCCGTATTGTTTGCACAGTGTAGGCACAGTGAGCCACTCCTATCACGGAATGATGGGAACCCTCCTGCAATCCGAGCCAGCCAGTGGCCAACCTCATGAGCAGGCCTTTCTAAGGATAACAGTCTCAGGCCCGCCCCATCCCCCCTTCTCTGCACGAGGAAATGTTGCACAGTGGTCCTCAGCAGAAGCAGACTGCCTGGGTCCCCATCCTGGCCTGCCAATTGCCATGTAGGTAATCTTGGGGCACTTATTTAACCTTTCTGTGCCTCTGCTTTCTCAGCTATAAAATGGCAATAGTACCCACCTCCTGGGGTTGGTGTGAGGATTAAGTGAGGTAGTCTCTGTAAAGTACTTGAACTGTGCCTGGCACATAGACAGTGCTAAGTAACCCTAGCTTAGCTGCTATTATTTTCACTGTTGTTGTAATATAAGGTTCTGTGGTGCTAAATATACATGCTTGGTTGCAGTAAAGGAGCTTGCCAAAGGAATTGTACTTATGTTAACTAGAAATGTCCTGTCCACGCTATGCCTGGTCCAGGGCAGCGCTGGAGACGTGGCCCTTGCATGCACAGGGACATTCAGAGCCTTAGGGTGGGGTGGGGACTCAGTTCCTGCTGGTCTCCTGAGCATTGGAGAAGATCCTCATGAGGGTGGTTGATGGCGGATGGAAAGGCCGAAGGCTCAGGGTAGCCCTCCAGCAGTCTGCCATGATGGAAAGAGCTAGACTACCTTCTAGCTTCTTCCCTGTGCAGTGGGAAGAGCACCAGCTAAGCTTCTAGTCCCAGCGAAGTCACCAGGTTGCTGAGTGACCTCAGGCCAGCTCCTGCCACTCCTCAGGGCTGGACAAAATGTCCCTCCAGCTGTGACAACCTGTGTTTCTAGGGGCCTCACCGGAACTGAATCTGGGTTAACATGCTGGCAAGTTCTGAGTTCCATGTTAGAACTCAGGACTCCTTTTAGACTGACCCAGGTGACCCAGACACGCTTCAATTCCTGGCCTCCTTTTCCACAGTTTCATCCTTTCTGCTCTTTGCTGCCCATATTCTGAGTCTGTAACTGTCCACTACCTCTTTGGAGGTCCTGATTTTGACTGGGTCATTCATCTTGTGTCTATGTCCGCCTGTAGCAGAGAACTGCAGTGCCTTGGGAAATGTGTTTGGGTGGCATCTTCACCCCTCCTCTCTCTCTAGACCCCTTCTCTTCCTCACTGAGTGCCAGCATTGTAGAGGTACAGAAGGGTCATGTTCTCTGTCCTCCAGGAAATGGACAGAGGGACATAAGGCAGGGTGAATTGGATAGGATTCAGGGAAAGAAGGAGTTGATTGGGTGGGACTGGAATCACTCAGAGGCTTTGAGGAAGGCTGGCTCTAGAAGCTCAGGCAATGATACCACAGGACTTGGTCCCCTGTCCCCTTCCCTTTTTGATTCTGTGTTGGCTACATTTTCTTGTAGCTTCTCTCCTTTTGGTGGGAAGATGGCAGCCAGCAGCTCTCAGCAACTCCAGCAAAAAACACACGATTCTTTTGCTAACAGGGCAGACAGAAGTCCCCAGACTGAGCCTAAGTGAACCTGTTGGAATCAGTGCCCATCTCTGCCCCGTCACTGTGGCTACAGGGATACCCTGGCTCACATGGACTGAGGGTGAAGGGAGGGTGTTCCCCAAGGAAGCTATAGGCTCTCCCTTCAGGAGGAAGAGCGCGCTGATTTGGCCTTTCTCCTTAAGGAGCTCAGAGTCATGTTGTAGGAAGCAGCTATGGAAATATAAAAAGATCTCCAACTAAAAGACAGAATGGAGTCTCTGTTCTATTAAAATATTTATGTCATTGAATTTTAGGAACAAAGATAGAGGAAGGAATGTTCACTACAAAACTAGAATATGATGCCCGTGTGTGTGTGTGTGTGTGTGTGTGTGTGTGTGTGTAGGGTGGGCAGAGCATATAAGAAATAACCGTTGTCACTGTTGCTGTACCACCCATAGCCTTTGGACATGCACTCCCCCCTTACCCCATGCTGCCCTGACAACTCCCATCTGCCAGGGTCTTGCAACACTGACTGGAAGGAGTCAGAGGGTGAACATCCCCGCCGCCTGGCCCACCAGAGTCCCAAGCAGATTGAGATCAGTTGCCCACAGCAGTAACTTGCTCCACAGAGCACCCTGCGTGATTCCAGTTCCTTTTCTGTTTCCTTCTCCATTTCCTTACTGTTGCTTTTTGGGGTCACCTCCCAAACAGACATCCTCATCCCAGGATCTGCTTCTGGGGGAAACCAGCTAGACAGCTGGATGAATGGGTAAGATTTGGGTGGATGGAGGTGGCTGGCTGGAGGAGAGGAGGAAATGCAGGAGAAAGGGCTCATGTGAGAAGTGTGGAAATGGTACAGTGAGCACAGAACGTGGAAGAGAAGCAGTCTGACTCCAACAGCCCTTTTCAAATCTTTCTGACTGTGATTCATGGTAAGACGTGTATTTTACAGTGTGATACGGTACATTCACACCCACACACACTTACACACACACATACCTAAAAAAGAATTTTCATGAAATGAAAACTTCCTATGCACTCTGGTATTTCATATTCTGTTCTATTTTATTAAAAATTCCTGGTCAGTACCTGCTAAACTAATTTGAAGCCTCACTCATAGAGTGGAATCTGCAGTTGGAAAACACTGGGCTGGAGGAAAAGGCGAAGGAGTCAGAGTAGCGAGTGATGAGGGAGAAACTTAGGTCAGACCAGCCCCCTAAGGAACTCTAATGTCAGGCTCAAATATTTGCACTTGATTCTGGAGCCATGGGGAGCCATTCCAGGCTTTCGAGTGGGGGTGTGGTAAGTTCTTAGCTGTGCTGCAGGAAGATTGCTATGACAGTGTGGGGATGCACTGGAAGAGGCAAGGAGACAGGTGAGGAGCCTGTTGCCACAGTCCAGCTGTGAAGCTATGGGGTCTACATTAGGGCTGGGGCAGGAGATTGGAGGGACAGGAGCAGATGGTGGAGGTAGTGGGCTTCGGTGGCTAATTGGACATGAAGATTGAGAAAGAAGAGAAAGAGGCTTTGAGGGTCTCAGCTAGCTCACTGGGAAGAGGGTGGGGCCATTGCCTTTCTTGCTTCCTGAGAACTACTTATCAGGGCATGAAACTTTCATTAATACTATTCCGGTCTGAGAGTCTGGAAAATGTCATAAAGAACTTGTTGAGTGGTCAAGCAGCTTGTACTTAATGTGCCCAGGAAGCAGAACTGTTCCCAGGGCTGCTGTAAGTAGGCGTGCTGGAGGAGCCTTGCTTCTTGATGGATCTCATTTTTCCTACTCCTCACAGAGACCCTCTTCTCCCCTTGGGTGAAGCCATCAGGGTCCCCTCAGCCCTGTCAACCTACTTACTGCACGATTAACACCTAGTCAAGCTGAGGGGCTGTGGGATAGTGTGTTCCTTCTCACCTTTCATTCTCAAAATACTTTCCTGGCCTGGGGCCAACAGGATGCTGAGGATGCTAATTTGGTCCCTCCCCTTAAGGGGCTCAGGTGTTGTTCAATGAAGCAGACACAGAAACACATATAGAAACATATAAAAGCAGCTTCAGCTAAAATGAAGGCAGAATGAAGTCTTTATTAAAATTGGTGCAGTGGTTTTCAGGAACAAAGATAGAGGAAGGGGAACTAACCTCGAGCACCAACAATGTGTCAAGTGCATGCTAGTTGCTTTATTTACATTGAATTATTTAAGTCTTACAATAACTCAATTGATGTTTTATGGATTCATAGACAACCCTCTCATCAAAATTACCTGTGTGCTCTGTGTGTGTGTGGTGTATGTGGTATGGATGTGTGTGGTGTGAATGTGTGGTATGTAGAATGTGTGTGTGTTACAACACAAATTCTTGGGTCCCATCCCAGACCTACTGATTCAGATTCTGTGATTAGAGGGAAGAGGAGAGAAGCCCAGGAACCCGGCGGCCTTAATAAGACTTCCAGTTATTTTTATGTGTGTAAGGTATGAGTATCACTGAGGAGTAGAGTAGGCCTTATTATCTCCATTTTATATATGAGGAAACTGAGGCTCCAAAGTGTTACCAACTCAGTCAAGCTCACTCTGTTAATAGCTTACTCCAAATACCATGTGTCAGACTTACTGATCTGCTAGTGGTTCCCACAGGCACCCTGCCCTCTCTCATGACCTCTGAGCCTCCGCAGTGTGGTTTCTACCACCTCCTATCGCCTCCATATCACCCATTCTCCCACTCTGCTCAGATGGAACCTCCTCCAGGAAGTCCTCTAGGATGTCTTCCTGCCCTCCCTCTTCTCTAGTGGGCTAGATTTCTCCCTGCTCTGGGCTCCCAAAGCATAGCTTGCCCAAAGTCTAGGACAGGGGTGGGCAAACTTTTTGACTCGAGGGCCACAATGGGTTCTTAAACTGGACTGGAGGGCCGGAACAAAAGCATGGATGGAGTGTTTGTGTGAACTAATATAAATTCAAAGTAAACATCATTACATAAAAGGGTACAGTCTTTTTTTTTTAGTTTTATTCATTTCAAACGGGCCGGATCCGGCCCGCGGGCCGTAGTTTGCCCACGGCTGGTCTAGGATGATCCTTGTCTGTTCATGACACACATGCACACCCCCTAAAGAAAGCATCTCTACACTCCCTGTATGCCCAATATCTGGAACACGGTAGGACTGTTCTGTTTGTGGCCCCTTAGCATCATTCAAGGAGTGATAGATTCTGACTAGCAGCAAGGGGGGCATCAGGACAGTTTCATGAAGGAGGGGGTACTTGAGCTGAGCCTTGCAGGATGAAGAGAAAAAGAGGGTAACCTGCCCCTTTATTATTCAGTGTTGGGTAGTTAGCAACTGTGTGTAGACAGCAGGGCAAGCTGTGTAGTGTCCATGACTAATAGTGTCTGTGACTCTATCCCTAGGCTTGCATGAGGTTGGGGAATTAAATTCAGGCCAGTACACATTACTTGGGCACCCACTGGGTGAACAAGGCCCTGGTCCTACTGTTAGCAAGGGGACTTCTAGCTGTCTTGAGGAAATTACTGTCAAGTTGTTTAAATGTATATACTTGGTTGTATTTTCCAAAGTTCAAAACTTTAAATGTTTTTAATGGTCACAGCTCTTCAAAGTTGGGATGGGTCATCCTCGAGGGAAGGAAAGCCCTGTCCTTGGAGTTGTGTAAGCAGAGTCCAGGTGAGCTAGATCGTTGTTTCCAGCCTCGCTAAACCAGTAGAGCACCTGGGACTCTGTGCTTGTGGACAACTCTGAGCTAGGTGTTTGAAGGAGATGGTTTAGCATTGGTTGACAGATTGGCCCAAAGGATTTTCCACTCCTGAGATGCTTTGCTCCTGAAATTCTTTTGTTTGTTTGCTTGTTTTCTATTGCTGCTTCAAAATTCTTTTTGCCTTTCCAAAACAAAATGAAATGCCTGTTTAAATCCCTCTAGCTCCTTCGTGAGGGAATGACTTCTCAACAAGGGTGTGCTTCAGTTTTCTGAGAGATCTTGGGGCCAAACCCTGTGCTCACCCTGAAATGACCCAGGGGCCCGGCCCTCTTTGTAAGTTACAGTCAACTCCGAGGTTCAGGAAGAAGGCTGGGCAGCTCCCAAGTCATTGCTTTGCCCACAGAGGTAAATTCTGATAAATCTTGGCCTTCTGTTTTTGCCAAGTACCTTGATGGAGAATTGAAATTGGTTCTCTTTCCCCAGTGCATCTTTTCATATGAGTTTAAATTGCTGGTATTTCTGGCATAACCTAATTTGTTGTCATGCCACCCGCACCGTTTTTCATAATGAAGGTGGGAAGCTCTTCCTCAGTGAGGTTTGCCACCTCCTGCCTTGGAATCATTGCTGGAGCATATTTATAATACAGAAACCCAGCTCAATTCTGAAACACACAATTAGAATGGGGGGAGGTGCAAGGGAATTGGGGTGCCAGGGACACAGTGTGGCAAGACTGAGGTCTGCATGTTAAACACACTGCATGAATGTTTATGGAACACCATAAACCAGCGGTTCTCAACCTGTGGGTCGCGACCCCTTTGGGGGTCGAATGACCCTTTCACAGGGGTCGCCTAAGACCATCAGAAAACACATATTGAATATATAATTACATATTGTTTTTGTGGTTAATCACTATGCTTTAATTATGTTCAATTTGTAACAATGAAAATACATCCTGTATATCAGATATTTACATTACGATTCATAACTGTAGCAAAATTACAGTTATGAAGTAGCAACGAAAATAATTTTATGGTTGGGGGTCACCACAACATGAGGTACTGTATTAAAGGGTCGCGGCATTAGGAAGGTTGAGAACCACTGCATAAACGGGCCTAAAATTCCTGTCTTAGTTAAAGAGAGGAAACCTTTGCCCAGTCTAAGACCATCTTTTACTTCATCTTTTATCCTTATCTCTTCCTCTTGCAAAAACATGCATATCCCCTCTATTCCTGCCACACTAGATTTGTCATTCTTCAAACATGGCCTGAAGGTTCACATCCTCTTGCTCTGTTTAGGTCCTTTAGGCAGTTCCTTTGCTCACTCTGTTTCTTTTATTTTATTTTTATTTTTTTATTTTTAAATATATTTTATTGATTTTTTTAGAGAGGAAGGGAGAGGGATAGAGAGTTAGAAACATCGATGAGAGAGAAACATTGATCAGCTGCCTCCTGCACACCCTCTACTGGGGGTGTGCCCACAACCAAGGTACATGCCCTTGACCGGAATCGAACCTGGGACCCTTCAGTCCACAAGCCGACGCTCTGAGCCAAACCAGTAAGGGCATGTTTCTTTTATTTTTTAAAAATATATTTTTTATTGATTTCAGAGAGAGGAAGGGAGAGGGTGAGAGGGACAGAAATATCAATGATGAGAGAGAATCATTGGTCAGCTGCCTCCTGTACACTCCCTACTAGAAATCGAGCCCCCAACCCCAGTATGTACTCTGACTAGTAATAGAATCATGACCTCCTAGTTCATGGATCAACACTCAACCACTGAGCCACACTGGCCAGGCTGTTCCTTTTATTTTGATTGTCATGTCTGACTAAAAAACCAACTTGTAGGAACCTCCTTCTGGAAGCCTGCCCTGATTCTACCATAGGAGGCAGTCATACCTCTTGTATCTGTATGTGCCTTTCCCTTTGTCTAAGCTAGAGCATGACACTAATTGAGTTAGATTGAGAGTTCTAAGTAGTATTTCTGGCTCTAGCTCCCACAATGTTGTTCTGGGAGTAACTTGATGGCAATTGCTCCCATTCTCTCCCTCCACAGACTCCCTACCCTCACCTCAGCCTCCTTATCCCATCGTCAACCCCAGACTTTGGCATTTGGGAGTCACTTCCTAGATATATGATGAATAAAGGGGCCACTCTTCTAGGTCTCACCTCCTGAACTTGATCTGGTGGCCACCCAGCCTCTTTGTCTGTCCCAAAATGCCCTGTGGTTACTAGAAGCTCTGGGCTTGCTAGTTCTGAGAATCCCTGATGAAAATAGAGACAGAGCAGTATGCTAATCAGGGAAAGATTGTCTTTATGGAGTATAGCTGATAAGATAATTTGCATATTCTGGTTCATTGTTGTATTTCAAGTAAATTCCATTATTCCTTAAAGGAACTGGGCTGAGTAGCCTGCAGAAAGGAGATTTAGTAGATGTGCTGTAGGAACAGGCTGGATCCCAGAGAACAAAGCTAGGCTAGAAGCTGGGGAAATCACAGGGAGGCAGATATTTTAGGTTCATGTAAGGAAGGACTTCCACTCTTGGAGCTGCCAGAAACAAAGGGGCTTTTTTTTGAGGTTGTAAGTTATCTGTCACTGGAGGTATTCAAGCAGAAGCTGAATGAGTTCTTGCCTAGAGGTTTTATAGGGGATGGAGAGGCATAGCTTTCATGCATTTCAGTCCCAAGAGTCACTGATTTAATGGTTGGGCTTTTCTTCCTCCAACTCTGTGAGGTCTATACTTTTGATGGGCACAGAATTATTAGTTTACTAGAGGCCGGTGCACGAAATTCGTGCATGGGGGGGGGTGTCCCTCAGCCTGGCCTGCACCCTCTCCAATCTTGGACCCCTTGGACATCCCTCTCACAATCCAGGACCACTGGCTCCTAACCGCTCGCCTGCCTGCCTGCCTGATTGCCCCTAACCACTTCTGCCTGCCAGCCTGATCTAACTGCTCCCCTGCCGGCCTGATCACTCCCAGCTGTCCTACCCTGCTGGCTTGATTGCCCACAACTGCCCTCCTCCGCTGGGACCTGCCTCCTCGCACGAGGCGGCGGAGACTCCAAAACTGGCTCCTCCACGCCGCCCAGAGCAGCGGGATCCCCAGGTCTCACTGCGCAGAGCCGCCACCGGGCCCCATCTCCACTGTGCGTGTGGCCATCTTGTGACGGCCATCTTGTGATGATGTGAGGGCATGACGCCACCTAGGCTATTATATATATAGACTAGAGGCCCAGTGCACGACATTCGTGCACTGAGAGGTGGTGGTGGTGGTGGGGGGCGGTCCCTCAGTCCAGCCTGCACCCTTTAGCAGTCTGGGAGCCCTCAGGGGGTGTCTGACTGACAGCTTAGGCTTGCTCCCCATAGACATCCTTAGCGCTGCCACAGAGGCAGGAAAGGCTCTCACCACCATCGCTGTGCTCACAGCTGTCAGCCCGGTATGTGGCTGAGCAGCGCTCCACCTGTGGGAGCACACTGACCACCAGGGGGCAGCCCCTGCATTGAGTGTCTTCCCCCTGCTTGTCAGTGCGTGTCAGCAACCGTTGTTCTGCTGTTCGATTGATTTGCATATTACCCTTTTATTATATAGGATTATTATTTTACTTTTCACTAATTTACTATTTATTAATACTTTAATGGTTTATTAATCTTTTAGCTTTCTAGGACTGCCATAACAAATGATCACAAACAAGGTGACTTAAAACAACAGAACTTATTTTCTCACAGTTATGGAGTCTAGAAGTCCAAAATTAAGGTATCAGCAGGGCCATGTTCCCTTTGAAGGTTGTACAGATCCTTACATCCTCTTCCAGATTCTGGGGGTTCCTGGCTTGTGGCTGCGTCACTCCAGTCTCTGCCTCTGTTTTCACATGGCTTTCTTCTCTGTGTGTCTCTCTGTGTCTTCACAGAAGGACACCAGTCATTGGATTTAGTCATCCCTAAATCCAGGATGATGTCATCTCAAGATCCTTAACTAATTATATCTGCAAAGACTCTATCTCCAAATAAGGTCACATTCTGAGGTTTCAGGACATGAATTTTGAAGGGACACTACTCAGCACATTAAGAAAAGGTATAAAATATTCCACCAGGACCATGTGCTCACCTTCTAATGGTATACCTCAGGAAGTTCCATGTTCTTGTTGGTCAGATTCCCCATGTGTTTAGATCGAAATAGTGGGAATAATGATTTTACCCAGGGCCTAGTTGGCAGGGTAAAATTTTTGCCCTGACCCACATCCCCTGGGTACTCCTTAGAAAAGCTACAGTCTTGTGCACACACTGGGTCCCACCTCAAGGCCCCACTGCACTTCTCTGGGTCCCTGTCTTTAGGCCACACGGCCCATATGGCAGCTATGAAAATGCATCTCTGCCATCCCCAGGAGTGGCAAACATAATTGACCACAGCTCCAGCTGTGGCCTTCTGAAATCCATCACCATTTGTCATGCTTCTTGTGGAATGCTCCCAGCCACTACTGAGCAGAGCAGGGACACTCGGGCATGCCCATTCTTGGGAGACATAGGACAGCTATGATGGGCGCCCTGGGCTTGAGGACACCCCCATCAAGCTTGCTGAGCACCATAGAAGTGCACTGCAGTTTCTCTTCCACTGACCAACCTACCTGCTTGTCCTGTGACCTACATTGCAGTCTGATGCTCTCTCTGCCTCACAAGCTGCTGGCCCATTTTCTCTCAGAGGACCTTCCCCTGTTATATCTCTTGCATATTGAATCCTGTCACCTGCTTCTCAGAGGAACTGGACCAGCACAGGATAGGTGCCTTAGCCTCCCTCCTTTAGCGGGAAGCCTCTGAGAAGTATTCTAGTGGTTCCTCGGTCACCCAGAGCAGTGACCAGCCCAACAGCCCACCCTGTATCCACTTTTTCTTCTTGCCCATCCCATTGTCCCTGCTCCCTCGCTGATGATCCCTCTGCCCTCAAGCAAGTTCTGCTCATAGAGAAATCCACACAATTGCAAGATGCTACATACTATGAAGAAGCCTAGACTTTCTACAAGTCATGCTGCATTTAAAACATGGACTTGTAGAAGTTTAGATATGGACACAGTCTCCTTGTACAGACAGTATGTATTAGCTCTGGAGAGACAATGGTGTGCTGGGGCTGGTTCATACTGGCTCAACGGGAGCTGATGTTAAATTCTCAGGAATCTTATGAGAAGGCCAAGTTCATATTGGTAGCTGGAAACTGGCAATGATGGGAGAATTTACATCATGGAAATTGGCCAACACTACAAAGGAGGGCCGTCCCCCAGCCCTGGTGTTTATTAAACATTTACCAGCACACCACTGGCTATTTACAGTTGTATTTCTCCCTAGCCTGTGCCCTTCTGGAGGCTCTCCACAGCACACTGCATTACTTTGCACACAAAAGGCCCCAGTGAATGTTGAGTGGATGAGTGATACCTATTTAGTATTTCAGTTACTTACTGCTCTGTGATGAACCATTCCAAACTCAGTGGTGAAATACCCACCATTTTGTTATGCTCAGGGACTCTGTGGGTCAGGAAATTAGGCCAGAGCAGGGATTGCCATGCATTGTGATTTGGGAACACTTGATGGGCTGGGTTGACTCAAAGGCTGAACTTAGCTGAGACCATTGACCAGAGGATTGACACACAGCCTCTCCATGTGATTTTTGCTTCTTATAGCATGTGGGCAGGTTTTGAGAGGGATCATCCTAAGATCCCAAAAGAGAATTCAGGTAACAGCTGCATGGCCTTTATCACTTAGTCTTAGGGGTCACGTAGCTTCACTCCCACCATGTTCTATTGATCAGAGAAGTCACAAGTCTGCTCAGATCCAAGAGGAGGGGACATGGACCCCACTAAAAGATATATCTAAGAGTTTGGAGTTCATGTTTTAAAGCTGCCACAATGAAAAAGACAAGAAGCTAACTTATCGAACACCTAGTACGTACCAAAAGGCTTTATATACATTATCTCTAGTTCTTCAAAACTGCTTTGAAGGTAGGTATTGTTATTATTTCCATTTTGTAGAGGAAGCAGGGTCAAAGAGGTTAAGAAGCTTACCTAAAGTCACACAGCCATAAATCATTGTGAACTTCCACTAGGACTTACTTCATTTACTTATGGAGTGCTGTGACTTTTGTCAGGCGGGGGAGACAAGGATAAATAAGACCCAGCCTTGCTGCAGAGAACATAAAACAAACCCAGTCTGGCATACATGCACCCCTGGGCATGTTAGTATCCAGCCAACTGTGGTTGGGTTTAAGCAGTTGCTTCCCAGTGCCTAAAAGTCAGTCAAGGCCATGTGTGCTGAAAGTGCTGAGTAATTGCTCTTATCCAGGGTAATTCAGCTTCATAACCTGAGGTCTGAAGTCACTAGTGTGGAGTGCTTTAAATTAGCTGTAAAATTTCAATCCAATTGCTAAACTGCCTAAATTATCAAGTTTGCTCATTGCTAGTTGAATGCATGCATAATTAATTTTTTCTAAAGTCTGGACTAAAAGTTGCTGAAATCAGATCTTTTTCTTGAATTAAATTCAATATCACAGGGAAATCTTTGGTTTTATGATGTAATCCAAAACAGCACACAAGTTTAAAGAATTCTTAGTTGAGATCTATATTTGGGAGGTAGATAAGTTAGAGGGCCCAATTCTTTTAAAATTGAAATTGTTTTCTTACTAATTGATAAATATGATCATAATGTTGCCATAACTGTTATCAGGATCATTAGCAACATTTACTAAAATATTTTAGGCTGTAAGCTCCACGAGGGCAGGGAGTATCTGTCTGTTCTATTGCCTGTTTTATCCCCAGAGTGTAGAATAAATGGTTGCTGGCACATAGTAGACACTTAGTAAATATTAGTTGAATAAATATGTTAGCTAATGTGGTAATAGCAGCACCATTATAAGATAGAAACTTTTATTATTCTCATTTTAGAAATGAGAAGACCAAGGCTTACTTAGAAAGGTACTTTGTCTTTCTAGGGTCACTAAGCCAGGAAGTGTGAGAATCAAGGTTTGAGTCCAGATTTTTGGACTCCTTGCCCTGTGTCATATTGGGGTCCTGTCCTGTAACTCCAAGGAACTTTTCATAATTCATTGGCCCAAATTTTCCCAGTACTTTTCTTCAGGGAAGTATATGTTCTCCTTGGCTTACTCCTGCACCCATGATGTTCAAGGAAAATGGACTGAACCATGATTTGGTTTAGACAAATCGCCAGGTTCCCTGACAGTGTGGTTGCTATACTGTGAAAGAGGAGTGAGCCCAAATGAAAATGGGGGCCTATCAGGGGAGAGGAAGATGAATGCTATATAGGAAATCACCAATGTCCACTATATCCATTTTTAAAAATCAGTGGACAGAGAATGTTGAAGCTATCAGGTGTAAGAGGAAAAGGATGGCCCCCCCCCCTTTCAGGATGGTTTATATCACCTAATCTTGAGGAAAAGAAAATTGCCTGTAATTTAAAGAGCTCCCATCAGTAAATGTGCTTGCTCAGTTTAATGATTAGCATCAGCTTAGGTATAAATAAAAGCAAGAAGAAATTTTAGGCTCATCATCTGATCACGTCTAGTCTTTTCTGTGAAAATTATGATTCTTTATTAAAATAATATTTTAAGTGTGAATAATCTCGATTTTTTTCTATAAATAAAGGCACACACAATTTTGGAGCACATTAGAAAATATGTAAATATCAAGTATAAGTGAATTGCCTTGCATATTGAACCTCGGCTCAGTTCCTGTTTAGATGAACTCTAGTGTTCAGTACCAGTTGTGTATGGGGATTATTTCTTTCATATCCAGAATAGTTTCTTAGGATCTGAAACCTTGGGGAATCTTACCCTTGGTTCTGACTTAGACTCATTTTCAAATTTTGCAAGATATGTTGAAGTCCTAACCCCTTGTATCTGTGAATGTGACCTTATTTGGAAATAGGGTCATGGCAGATGTAATCAGTTGAGATGAAGTCATACTGGAGTAGTTGGTGTGTTCCCTTAGTCCAGTATGACTGGTGTCCTTAAAAGAAGAGAAAAAGAGACACAGAGTGAGGCAGAGACATCCAAAGGGAGACAGGGACGGTGTGTGACATCAGTGATGTGTCCACAGACCAAGGAATGCCCTGGATTGCCAGCTGTCACCAGAAGCTAAGAGAAAGGCATGGCACAGATTCTCCCTAGAGCCTTCTGAAAGAACCTGGCCCTGAATATTGGCTTCAGACTTCTAGCCACCGGAACTGCGAGGGAATAAATGTATCTATAGTTCCTCTATTATAGTGACCTATTTCAGCAGCACTGAGAAGCGATTACAGCTTGTTCGAGGAGCAGTGAAAAGACCAGCATGGCTGAAGAGTAAAGGGTGTGACATTAGGGAGCTGAGCTGGGGAAGGTCATGTGAGTTTGGGGACTTTGACTCCAAATAAGAAGGGGAACCATGGGAAGATTTTGCACCAAGGAGTGCTATAGTCTGACATAAGATCTGAATCTGAGTGTCTTTGTTTCTCTAGCAAGTTGCCCAGACAGTGGCATATAGCTGGCACCCAATAGACATTAATTCCTTCCTTCCATTTACAGATGGGGGTTCTGGTTTGGTGGTTCTAAAATGTATGTTGGGTAGATGGAAGACGGAAGAGTGACTAGGTGCTGGGACATGGAGGATGTTCTCATAATTGTAATATTTAGGTTGGTAAAAGAATACTTTTTTTTTTTTTACTTGGGTTGTCTGCAGGCATTTTATAATGGCAAGACAGTTTTTGTTTTAAAACCTATAGTTATATGTTTTGTATTTTGATTAAAAAATTACGCATTTTTAATGAAAGCCCATAAGGTATTGATTTTCAGACTCTTGATGTGGCTGATGTATCCTATAGATAAGCCTCTATTCCTTCTCCATGAGGCTTTCAGCACTGGATATCTGTAGGCACATTATTATGGGGAAGCATTGATTTTTGCCTAGCATAATATGCCTATTCTTTGAGGAAATGAAAATCATGACAAATGAAAAGCCATTTTTCAAAGTGACTTTGATTCAAAAATGAGGCCTGGGAGAAGAGACCCTAATTTTCTGTGCTATATATTTGGCCTCACATGTAAAGGACCACATTTCTACTGAAGGAGCCCTTAGTGGACCCGACAATAATAAGGGTGGTTTTCAGTCTAAAGCACTCTGCAGTCCACAGCGCTTTTCTGTTTCTAACTTCAGAGCTCCAGCAGCCCGCTGGGGCAGAGGGTTCATGTTCTATCTCAAGGTGGGGGAACAGAGGCTCAGAGAAGCAGAGCCTCTTCCCTGTGGTCACACAGTAGGATGCAAGGTGTGTCCAGATATGACTGGACATTCAGTGGACTGAAATAAGACAAGATGAGTGATCTCAAGGCAGAAATGGATGGAAATCCACACAATGCTGATGCTATGGTAATGGAACAAGAGCTCAGAACTGGGGGTCAGGACGAGGGTGTGGCCCCTGAGAGGCCCGATTCCCTCTATAACTAGTAGAGTAACCTCAGTTAAGCTATTCAACCTCTCTGAGCCTCTCTAAACTGGGGTAAATCATTCTCATGCTGCCTCCTCCCCAGACTGCATTCCACAGGAGATAATAGAGAAAGTACTTCATAAATTGTGAAGGGCTCTTCATAAGCCAAAGGTAATTGCTGTGAAGATAAGAGCTTTGATTGTAGAGTCCATAACTTCTGGAACATTAATAACTGTAATAGCTTTTTTTTTCTTTTCTTACTGAGCCATTACTGTACGCCCGCTGCTGTACCTAGTGCTTCACATGAATTATGATGTTTAATTCTGAGTAGGGCCCTTTGAGGTAGGTACTAATGTTGGCATGCCCATTTTGTAGATGAAGAAGCTGAGGCTCAGACACATGAGATAATTTGAGTGTAATCCTGAGGACCACACTGCCAGTAAAAGCAGAATTCAAATTCCATGACTTCAGAAGCTGGTGAGCCTCAGCTCCCCGCATTGGAATGATAAGGGGTCCATGACCTGGGCTGGTGCAAGCCCCTGATTTCAGATGATGGAAACATCTGTAGGAAGGAAGCATCAGGCCCAAGGTCATCCAGAGCCAGTGGCTCAGATAGGATTTCAAGCCAATTCTGAGGGTCCTTTCTTGCCTTTTCTGCTACCAAATTATTAATTGCTCTTTTGTTCCTGCTTGTCCTGGAGAAAGTCTTTTCCCCCCAAAACCATATAAAAATCACATAATAGATTGGCAAAGAGAAATTGATATTTTCTCAAATGTAATGTGTGAATTTTCTTTTAATTTGGAATTAAAGAAAACCATAAAAGACATTTTTAGGACAATTAGGAAGCTTGAAGTAGGAATTTTATTTTAAATAATATTATTTAGTGAATATTACTTTTCAAGTTGTATAGTGGGAATACTATTAGGTGAATAGTGTCCTTATTTTTAAAAGATGCATCCTGAAGTGTTAGAGATGATGTGATCTTAGGTTTGCAGCCTACACTCAAGTAATTCATGGGGAAAGCAGATAGAGAGGAAGAGGAAAATATTAATGATTAGCAAATAGATAAATGGTATGTAGTTGTTAACTGTACTATTCTTTCAACTTTTCTGTAGATTTGTAAATTTTAAATAAAATGTAGTAATGGAGGGAAAATGAATCAAGGGGCTGGGGGAAGATTGCCATTTGCCGATCACCTTTTGTGGGCCAGACTCTAGGCCAAGCACTGGTGTGAGCTACCTTATTTGTTTCTCACAGCTTCTTTCTAAGGTAGATGTGGTTATTGCCATTTGCAGACAACCCAACAAAGCTCAGAGGGTAAGTAGCCTGCACAAGGTCATGCAGCAGGTGAATGGGGAACTGCAGGTCTACTTGAAGCTTTCTAAACTTTCATTGAGACCACAGATGAAAGTTCCTTCCTCCCCCACCTTTTGATTTTTCCTCTCCTGGCTTTTTCATGAAGGGCATGCATATAGTAGAACTTATTTTTTTTATGTCCAAACAGGGACCTTAAAGGCTTGGTAAAAAATATATATATACCCTACATAATTAATCCAGGCCCTCAATCAGAACCAAGAAAAATAGCAACTCCAGGTATCAAGAGCTTCATTCGCTGACCAGAGTCCCCACAGGAAAAAGAGTTCTGGAAAAATAAATGTTGACATTTGACACCACAGGAGCACCGATTTTAAAAGGCGCTTTCAACCAAAATTGACTCCACAAAAATCAATATTGAAAAATCAGACTTGGATTCCGATGAAATATCAGTCTCTAGATGTTTATTGACTTGGGTAAATGTTGGCATTTTACAGCCCAGAATTAAAATAATGGAACTTTAGAGCAAGGCAAGACCTCTGAAATCATCCCATTACCTGTTAATAGCTCTTTCTGGACTCTGATTAGCTGGGCATTATTTTTATTACATTTAATTATCCCCTCTTAAACTATGTTTAATTTTATAAATCTCCCCAAATCTTGCTCCCATGGATACAAGTTATAAAATATATTTTATTTGTAAAAGTAGAGCCATGCTAGGCTTAAAATAGAGGAGGAAACTGGCCTGATAAGGAGAGTGACTGGTGTGAGGTCACAGATTTGGGCCAGGAGCTGGGGTTGGAGGCCCGAGGCACTCACCACTCACCACTACACCGTACTTCCTCCCAAATTCCTTTCTCTTCTGGATTCCATCAGTCATGTTGAGTGTAAAGGAGTGAGGAGTGGCTAGCCATGGCTTGTTCACCATGAGGTAGGAGCCATGCTAATTAAATGTCAAGTGAGGAACAAGAGAGAGAGGAAAGGAGGAAGGGAGAGAGGGAGGGAAAGATATATTCTTTTCCTTTGGATGGAAGCATCTTTTGTCGTGGTTTTAGGATAAGATGCAGAACAGGTCATTAAATTAGAGATACTATTGTTTCATCCTAACATACTTCTATCTGCCTAATTAAATACCACACACAAACCCCCAACTATTATAATCAAACAATCACCACAAAGTAAAGATTATAAAGAGCAGGAGACTAGTAATTATGCTGAGTCTGGCTCTCTTTCTGAGAGCCCCTATTATTAAGCCATTTAGTGGGATCTTGTGGAGTAAAGGTTCATGCCCTTCATGAGGTCTGAAACCAGAGATCTGGGGTCACAGGATCAGATCTCCCAAAGCCTGACTGCCATGGGGATGTTGGTTTCTGACGTGAGTAAAAGACACATTTCGTAATGATGGTAAGAATTAGAGTAGCAGCTACTTTTTTGGAGCACTTTCTATGTATCAGGAACTGGGTTACATACCTTTTTTCTTTCAGTCGTCATAAACAACCTGATGAGATAGGTGCCGTCCCATTTTATAGATGAGAAAACCAAGGCTGGTAAGGGGATTTGTTCAGGGTCATACAGCCTGCAGGTAGTGGAGCCAAACTGGACACAGGTCTGTCTGGCTGTATGTCCAGGTCTCACATGGCAAAGACAGTCCCCGTGCTCCTCAGCCTCACCCCCCTTCCCTGTCTCTCATCTGCTGGCTTACGGTTTGCCAGGTGTCTTCAGCCTTTAATGCCTCCCTGTTCTTGCCAGCTGTATGTCCAGGTCTCACATGGCAAAGACAGTCCCCATGCTCCTCAGCCTCACCCCCCTTCCCTGTCTCTCTCATCTGCTGGCTTACGGTTTGCCAAGTGTCTTCAGCCTTTAATGCCTCCCTGTTCTTGCCGAGGCTGCCGCCTCAGCCTGGACTCCCAACCAACCCTTCACCCAGCAACCTACTCAGGATGGTCCCGGGAACAATGCTGCTCTCACACTGAGCCTGTCCCCACTGTGGCTTCAGCACTGGATTTTCTGAAATTTTTTTTTGGGGGGGGTAACATCTGGGTCTTCCATATTTACCAGAGGAGAGGTAAGGATCTTGAGGTAATCCAATCAGATAATCAAGCCCAAAGAAATCCCTTTAGAACCTAAGTTATCTGATTGCCAAATAAGCCAGAAAATCCTATCTCCCTTGTCACCCTTTCTGCTGAAGCTCAGTATGTTTGCGTGGGCCCCAGCAGGGTCTAATGCACATGCTTTCATTATGAGCTCAAAAAGCACAAGAATGTAACTAGGAAATCAGAAATCTTAGAGATCCTTGGGGCCCCAAAGCAAGCAGTGTCCAAGCTCTCCCCAAACCACATGTGTACCCCCTCCTCCAGGACTCCTTCTCATACTGCCTTTTTATTTTTCTGACCCCCACCTCCTTCAGGGTCTCACTTACCCTGGGACGCCCAGGGTCCAACCCAAAGCTGTGGCCCTATGAGTGTTTAGTTTTCAGCATAGCTTAGTATTCAGATACACAGACATCTTACAAACTCGCAACTATCGTCGTAAAGAGGATTTATTGTGGGGAGTTGGGATGTTGTTTAAATGCAGCATGGTACCTCAGGATGACTCTAGGTCTCATGCCTCCAGAATGTGAATGGAGAGTGAGGGGCTCTGAACTGACACACCGTACCATGAAATGTGGATATTTAAAGTGAAACACACTGTCAGAGCTCTGCATTTTAAGAGTGGAGAAATTTTAAAATGCCTACATCAGAAATTTTAGTTAAAAAATTTAGAAAATATATTCATGCATCAATATCTCACTTATTCAGAGGGCATGGATCCAGCCACCTCACCTATCCAGAACCCAGCCTGAATCTGCAGGTCTCTGAGTAGCTGGAAAAGAAGACTTTTAAGACTCATTCGGTTTATGAATGGGAGCTCTGCTTTAGGATTTCACTCTGTGCCTCGCTGTACTTGTTTTGTACAATGTTCTCACCAACAGTGTTATATTTGGTTTTCAGTCCACAGCAAGTCAACCAGTTGTATATAGATGTTGGGTTGATGGAGGCAGGGAGCTAGCAGCAAGATGTGACAGCTTACCACCTGACTCAGAGGGTGAGAGAGGAAAAAAATGTCAGATGAGCATTTGGGGAAATTAAGTCATAGGGCAGAATAACACCCCACATCCTGTGGCTTCTGGGGGCTTCATGTGCTCCTGGCAGGTCTATGGCTTTGTTTCATAATCATCCGTTGAATTTGGTAAGTCATTTAACCTCTCAGAGTCTCAGTTTCTTCATCTGTAAAATGGAAATAGTAATTTATTGGGTTTCTGTGTGTCAGGTACTGTTCTTAGTCCTTTATGTGTGTCAATATATTTAATTCTCACAACCTACTAGGTATGCACTTCAGGCAGTCCTTGGGTTACATCCGACTTGACTCACATCGTTTTGTGTGGTTACGTCACCATCTCCCATTTACAGTATTTATATATAAAAAAAGTCCTGTCATTTCGACGTATGTACATATGTGCTTTATGTTTTTTATTATTTATTTACCACAAGTAAAGGTCAGGAATTGTTATCTTTCTTTTAAATTTTTTTTACTGTTTCACTTCATGACTGCTGTGTATGTGCTCCTTGTGAGTGACGTAGGTGCTTATGTAGGTAGGTTCCAACTTATGTCGAAAATCGCGTTACGTCGCGCCGCCGTAGGAACGGATCTCCGACATAACCCAAGGACCTACTGTATTTGTTAGCACTAAGCAACTGAAGCACAGAAGTAAACCCACCCAAGGCCACAGAGCTCACAAATGGCAGAACCAGGATTTAAAGCCAGGCTCCAGAGTTAATTCCTGACTACAGCTGTTATTCTGGAAGCAATAATTACCCCTCCCTCCCAGAGCTGTTTAGAGGGTTAAACCAAATGTGTGAAGACGCCTTGAAGGTGTCTTGCAGGCAGACACCGAGTGGTCTGAGGGGGACTGTGCTCAACTCTAATTGTTTAGGAGAGCAGGGAGTCCACATGATTATACCTGGAAGGTGAGATTGGAGGGAAGGGAGCGGGGAGGAGATTGCTTTTCCTACTTGATATGTTACTGTATTGTTGGAATTTCCTATGAGCATGTGTTGTTACCTTAGCTACTTAAAAAAAATGTTCTTGGGAGATAGAGAAAGAATTGTAAATGATAAGAATGTGTCTAAGACCTACAGACTTGTCTAAATGTGTATTGCATTTTTATTTTTTGTTAATCCTCACCTGAGGATATTTTTCCATTGATCTTTAGAGAGAGTGGAAGGAAGGGGGAGAGACAGAGAGAAACATCAATGTGAGAGAGACACATCGATTGGTTATCTCATGCACGTGCTCCGACTGGGGCTGGGGATTGAGCCTGCAACTGAAGTATGTGCCCTTGACCAGAATCGAACCCAGGACCCTTTAGTCGGTGGGCCAACACTCTATCTACTGAGCCAAACTGGCTATGACTGTATTACATTTTTAAAATGAATCTATTAAAAAGATATTTGAAAGTTTGGGCATTTAAAGATATACACTTGAGTTATCTAAAAATTCACTCCCATGGAAGTCAATGCTGTTTCATGGCTCCACTGTGGATTTTGACACTTGCTGTGCTGAAATGGGCTTGAAGTCTTTGCTTGTTTCCCAGTATTTCTCTTACTGGGAGTGACTGCATGCCTCTGAGTGCTGTACCTGTCATCCGGTTCATCTGCCTAGTCATGAATGGTGCACTCTGGTGTATCCACACCTGCTAGGGACTGGCAATTCAGAAGTGAATTGGACAGCTTCAGGAGCCCTTTCTTACTTCTTTCCTCCTTCCTTCCAACTTTAAAACATGTCATAAAATATTTCAAACATACAGTAAGAAAAAACAATATAGCTTATACCTACAGCTCAGATTTGAAAAGCGTGAATATTTTCCCTCCACACCTCATTTTTCAAGAACTAAAGGATTGCAGATGCAGCCAAAGTCACCTCTTTGCCCTTCCCCAACCCCATTTCCTCCCTTCTTCCTTCCACGGAAATAACAACTGTCTGGAAGTTGGGTATATTGTTTTCCTATCTCTGTTTTTACATTTTCCTACAGATGTACATGTCCATAAACAATATATAGTATTTTAAAGCTTTATATAAACATCATACTGTACATAACATTCTGCATCCCATTTTGTTGTACTCACTTTAGTTTGTCTTTTAATAGGTGGCTTTAATTGCTTTATATTTATTGTGATTGTGGACATATTTCTGCCATCTTATTTTGAGTGTTCCTTCTGTCACCCCCTTTTTTTCTCTGCTGAAGTAATACCCTTAACATATTAGCATACATTCTAAATTATATTTCTTTTTCCTCCTAAAATCTAAAGCTATTCAGTATCTTTCTCTTTTACTGAGTCTGACAAGAATTGTAACAATGTCAAGCAACCCATTAAATATCTGCTCTGTATTTTCTATTGTTTCCTAGAATTTTGGTTCCACTAATTAAACACTAATTAGTTATTTTTTTATTTAGTAATTAAATTTACCAACAAGTCTTACCAATGTTCTTGCTCACCATTGTTTTTTTTTAAAAACATATTTTATTAATTTTTTACAGAGAGGAAGGGAGAGAGATAGAGAGTTAGAAACATCGATCAGCTGCCTCCTGCACATCTCCCACTGGGGATGTGCCCGCAACCCAGGTACATGCCCTTGACCAGAATCGAACCTGGGACCTTTTAGTCCGCAGGCCGACACTCTATCCACTGAGCCAAACTGGTTTCGGCATCACCAGTGTTTTTTGGCATCCCATTCCCTCTTCTGGATTCAATTCTTAAGTTTTATTCAGTGCATATGGTGAGGTTCAAGGCTGGTCAACTCCATTAAAATGTCTGTTTTTCTCTCACTTTTGAGTGATAGTTTAGCAGGGTATAGAATTCTAGGCAAATAGTTATTTGCCTTCAGAACCTTGTCTTTTGGATCTCTTGTTACTGATGAGACACCTGCTGTCCATCTGGTTATTGACTCATTATAAACTGTCTTTTTCTGTTAGCTCTTCAGGCCTATGCCTGGAACCAGCTTACTGTCATTTCCATTGTATTCTATTGACCAAATCAAGTCAGAAGGCCAGCCCAGATTCAAGAGGTAGAAACATAGATTCCACCTTTTATTGGGAGAGTGAGCTGCAAAGTCATATTACAAAAGCTGTGAGTGCAGAAAAGGCTGAATAATTAAGGCCATTTTTGCATTCAATTCATCACTCTGTTTTGCTTCGTTGTCTTGCAACCCTGAGCATGCAGCTTCTTGTGGTCTGCAGCGCCAGGCAGCAGTTGGTAGAACTTAGTTCCAACTTTTCGTATGAGTAGTGGAGGCTCTTTGCTACCTGCTTTGCTTCCAATAGTGAGTTTGGCTCTGGTTCCCCTTTGCACTGAATATAGTTCTGCCGCTAACTTTTCTTCATCTCCACTTACCACATTGTGGTTTTCTTGAGAATTTTATCTTATTTTTAAAGTTATGTTATATCTTTAAAATTTCCATTTTTCTATTTTATGCTATGTGTTTGGTACAGTGAGGAGGAGGAACCTCAAAATGTGAATTTGATTTGCAGTACTACCTTGGCTGGGATTTCTGTTTACTCTCTTCATAAAACTGTGCTTGTCACATTCTTCAGGATACAGAAGGGGTGGTGACAGCTATATTAGAGTGTACAGAATTGTGACAGAACTATAGCTCAGACTCAGGGTTAGAGGGGCTTTCCAGGACTTTAATCCCTTCAATACTGGTCCCACAGGTGGGCATGTAATGTCTGGTCACCTCCAGGAATGGCTAGCCTGCCACCTCTTCATCCCCTCTCTCTATATCCCTGGTTTTTAAAAGGGTGGGTTTTTTTTTCCAGCTGATATCTGCCTCCTTATAGTTTCTCTGACCCCCTCCCCCCATTCTGGTTTTGGTTTTTACTTCTGTAATGAAAGAAATAACATCTGTAACTCTCTGCTTTTGAGAACCCACCAGAGTGTGGAGGCCACAGTTGGGCCTCATGTGAGCTCTTCTCCAGGCTGACCAGCTCCAGGTTCTGTAGCCAGCATGGGTGGAATTTGATGGCCCTTCTTCTCCCCACTTGGCTGCCTCCATGGACACTCTGCACATTTCCCCTTCTCTGTCCTAGGCAAGGCCTGGATGGAGTCTCCAAGGTGCATTTAGATGGATCAATCAGAAACTAAGCAGGTCTATTTTCTATATCTTCTATTCTGGGACACATTCTCCTATAGGTGCATCTGAGAACTATGTCATAAAGTGGACTACGTGACTCCTTGGTCAACCGCCATTCATTCATATATTCATTTGTATATTGGGTGCACCAGGGATGCGGTGGTAAACAAGATGGCTATGCAATGTGGGCTCTAGTGTGGGAGACAGATGTATTGTGACTATGGCCATTGGGCTTGGTACCTGGTGGAGTGAGCTTATATAAAGGGTGACCTAGTCAGGTTTGGGGACGAAGTGATGTGTGCTCTGAGAGGATGTCTGCATTTTCTTAACATTCCAAATCCAGATTCTCAGGAAAGGAAATCTTTGCTTTGTCAGTTCATTGTTCCTTGACCTGCAAGTTTATATAGATACTAGAGGCCTGGTTCATGAATTCGTGCATGGGTGGGGGGGGGCGGGTCCGTCCGGCCCGCCCT
>NW_005362270.1:952063-984360 GCF_000412655.1 Myotis brandtii | reverse complement strand
CGTGGGCAGAGGGGAGAAAGGGCTGCGGGAGATTGGCCGACTGCCCTGCTCCCAATTGGGGTGAGGGGGCCGATCAGGGTGCTGGGCCCACCGGGGGGAGGGGCCGCGGGAGGTTGGCTGGCTGACTCCACCCCTGATCAGGCCAGTTGGCCAGCCGCAGTGCGCATCATAGCGACTGGTCATTCCTGTCATTCTGGTTGCTTCGCTTTTATATATATAGATGTCAGTGGCTAGCGTATGACTTGGATTTACATACCTTGTCCATACCATTAGCTATGCCTGGAATGTTCAGAATCTTTACACATCATCCATCCATCCATCCATCCATCCATCCATCCATCCATCTGTCCATCTTCTTCAGGATACAGAAGGGGTGGTGACAGCTATATTAGAGTGTACAGAATTGTGACAGAACTATAGCTCAGACTCAGGGTTAGAGGGGCTTTCCAGGACTTTAATCCCTTCAATACTGGTCCCACAGGTGGGCATGTAATGTCTGGTCACCTCCAGGAATGGCTAGCCTGCCACCTCTTCATCCCCTCTCTCTATATCCCTGGTTTTTAAAAGGGTGGGTTTTTTTTTTCCAGCTGATATCTGCCTCCTTATAGTTTCTCTGACCCCCTCCCCCCATTCTGGTTTTGGTTTTTACTTCTGTAATGAAAGAAATAACATCTGTAACTCTCTGCTTTTGAGAACCCACCAGAGTGTGGAGGCCACAGTTGGGCCTCATGTGAGCTCTTCTCCAGGCTGACCAGCTCCAGGTTCTGTAGCCAGCATGGGTGGAATTTGATGGCCCTTCTTCTCCCCACTTGGCTGCCTCCATGGACACTCTGCACATTTCCCCTTCTCTGTCCTAGGCAAGGCCTGGATGGAGTCTCCAAGGTGCATTTAGATGGATCAATCAGAAACTAAGCAGGTCTATTTTCTATATCTTCTATTCTGGGACACATTCTCCTATAGGTGCATCTGAGAACTATGTCATAAAGTGGACTACGTGACTCCTTGGTCAACCGCCATTCATTCATATATTCATTTGTATATTGGGTGCACCAGGGATGCGGTGGTAAACAAGATGGCTATGCAATGTGGGCTCTAGTGTGGGAGACAGATGTATTGTGACTATGGCCATTGGGCTTGGTACCTGGTGGAGTGAGCTTATATAAAGGGTGACCTAGTCAGGTTTGGGGACGAAGTGATGTGTGCTCTGAGAGGATGTCTGCATTTTCTTAACATTCCAAATCCAGATTCTCAGGAAAGGAAATCTTTGCTTTGTCAGTTCATTGTTCCTTGACCTGCAAGTTTATATAGATACTAGAGGCCTGGTTCATGAATTCGTGCAGCAGTGGAGTCCCTCAGCCTGGCCTGCACCCTCTCGCACTCTGGGACCTCCCTCAGGGGAAGTTGGACTGCTGGTTTCAGGTGCAGGGATTGGGCCGAAAACAGCAGTCCAACAGCCCCTGAGGGATATAGTAGTGTGCAAAGCAGCAGGTGGTCAGGGAGGAGCCCAAGCCCAGGCCAGGGACCCCGCAGCTCCCACTCATCCTGGCCCCGCTGTGCGTGCCTGCCTGCTGCTGCCTCCACTGCTCACTGCTCATAGCGCTGCCAGAGAGGTGGGAGAGGCTTGCACTGCCACAGCTGTGCTCACCAGCCCTGAGCCTGGAGTCTGGCTCCTGTCAGCTGAGCGGCGCTCCCCTTGTGGAAGTGCACTGACCACCAGGGGGCAGCTCCTGTGTTGAGTGTCTGACCCCTGGTGGTCAGTGCATGTCATAGTGACCAATCAAATGGTCGACTGGTTGTTTTATAAATATAGATGTTACCCCAATAAATTCAATAAAATTAAAACATCCATCCATCCATCCATCCATCCATCTGTCCATCCACATACCCACTGATCCCTTCATTGGGTGCACTGGTGATGTGATGAAGGAATCCATGGCAATCTTCATTGCTGGGGAAGCTCAAATAGGAGTTAAGTAGGTCAGGAATGGGGTAGGGATGACAGTCAGTATGACTGGAGAGAGAGTGGTACATAGAGGGATGAGAGCATCAGGGTGAGCATGGGGCAGGTGGGCAGAGGAGGTGGCCGTGGCCAGACTGTGCAGGGCCTTGGAGTCAATGGGCAGGATTTTAATCTTTATTGTGATCTTTATCCTGGGTTGCTCTGGGAGGGGCATGAGAAAGGTCAATGTGGCTGCTGGGTAGGAATAGCCTCATAGGGAGTGGGTTGGACCATGTTGATGTTAGAGGAGTTGGAGAGGAATGGCTGGATTTGAGAGATAGGAAAGGAGTAGAAGGTAAAGGAGTACAAAGTACCACAAATTGTTGCTGAAAACCATAGAAATCTATCCTCTCATTGTTCTGGAAGCCAAAAGTCCAAAATCAAGATGTTAGCAGGGCCATCCTTTCCCTGAAGGCTCTAGGGGAGAAGCAATCCTTCTTTGCTTCTTCCAGCTGCTGGGGGCCGTTGCAATTTCCTTGACTCGCATCTACATCACTGCAAACTCTGCCTCTGGGATCACATTGTCTCCTCCTCTTCTGTCTGTCTAATCTCCCTCTGCCTCACTCATGAGATTTAGAGCCACCTGAATATTCCAGGGTAAGCATCTCCTCTCAAAAGCCTTCACTTAATCACACCTCTTGCCATATAAGGTAATGTTCACTCTTTTACCATATAAGGTCATACTCACAGTTCCAGGAAGTAGGGCATGGACATACCTTTTTGCAGGGCACCATGTAGCCCCTAAAGTGCTTAGGTATAACAACTATATAAGCTAGCACTTATGTCCTGCTGGCTGGGCCAGGCTGTGGCCTGATTGCTTCAGATATCCTGGCTCATTAGGTCTCATGGCAGCGCAATGATGAAGGTACTATTGTCATCCACTCTTTATAGACGAGGAAACTGATGCTCAGAGAGGTCACACTTGCCCACTGTCTTGTCACTGTGAAACTTCGGAGCTGGGATTTGAACTGAGGCAGTCTGGCTTTATATCCTTGCTCCTAACCAGTAGCCTGCACTGCTCCCTATGCTGGATGGATGGAAGGATGGGACTTCCTACTGATAAAAGGCACTGGGGAGAGTCTCAAGGGTGGAGGGGAGGACAGGAGCTTAGTTTGGGACATGAGGAGCCACAGTTCCTGGAAGAGCAGAACTTGAAAAACATGGTCTTCTGGAACAAAAGGAAACACGAGGAACCTAATAGGTGGCTGGTTGCCATTGCAGCAAGGGTAAGGGGAACGTTGGACTACAGACCAAGACTCTGAGAACTTTGGAGAGTCTTTAGTCTTTGGGATCTCATAGACCCCACTGATGTCCTGTCCTGCAGAAATAGTCGTTCAGTAACGTAAAAAGAAATGTATGTGTGTGTGAGGGGTGATGCTGAAGGAAGGTTGTTGAATTTGCTCCTTGGCAGGAAAATCAATTGGCATCTCAAACTTTAGCGTGCATCTGGATCATCGGGGATGCTAATTAAAAATAGACCAGCCCTAGAGATGTCTGTTTGGTGGTCTGGAATAGCGCTTGGGAAGTAGCATTTTAACGAGCCCCTGAGGTGATTCTGACACAGTGGTCCATCTCTTTGAAAAACACTACCCTGTGCCTGGGTGAGCCTCCATGCCCCAGCTTCCAGTTGTCAAAATCCAGCCAAACAGCTCCTTATGCACTGGACACAATGGGTGAGCACAAATTTGAATCGGAGGTGATATTTTCAAATGGAACAAGACGTTGCTTTTGTACGTGTTGGTGGAAAGGTTCTTGGGGTTTAGTGAACCAGAGTTGAGTGTGCTGCTCCACAATGCTCTAATTATGGTCCCTGAAGCTCTCGATAGGAAGTAAAAACCTGAGTATTCCTTCTGAAGATCTTGTATGCTACCCTGGAAGGTCTATTTTGCAGAATTAATCAGCTTTGGGTCAGTTTTTTATCCAGAACCATTTGGGATTTCTGAGCTGCAGTTAAAGAAAGCATCAGTAGGGGAAATAATTTCTTCTTTCTGGTCTTTGTTCCCAAGCATTGGCTTAGCTCCACCGATGTGCCCGACACAGGGCTGGGATGTGAAAATCGCAGACATTATCTTTTCCCTGAGGGAAGACAAAAAAAAACAAACACAGCTGGCATATGAAAAAGAGGGAAAGACATGTAGCTGGAAAGCTCAGCAGGGGTCTTGCACAAATAATACCAACTAAGGGCAAGCCAGATGAAAAATCAATTATAACATTTCCAGGCATAAACTACTCCCTAAAAAGTAATTAGAAATATTAAATTTCTCCTCTCTCCAGCATGAATGGACATTGGCTATTGAGGAAATACAGTGGAAAAGTTGTGGCAGACCAAATTTTTGGAGAAGGTCCACTTGGATTTTGGTTGTAGCAGGCAAGGAAGAAGTTGCTGGAAGATTATTTACAGTCATTGGGGGTCTTGATCATCTCCCTGAAACAGTGAATGCTTAGGCAAATGAAATGAGGTGCACTGTACGAAACAGGCCAGAGAGAGCTGGGGTATTTATTTACATGCAACCCATTCTTTCTTAGTGTACACTTATTAGCATTTTTGTTAGCAACAACAGTAACAATAATTCTGTCAGCAGTCCCTTGCATTTGCTCAGTCCTGGAGTTTCCAGAGCCTGTGTCATCTGGAGTCTCAGCTGTTCCTCCCTGCAGCTCCAGGGCAGGTAGAAAAGGAATCCCTGCACTTGACGCTGAGTCCCCAGGATGCTGGGGCCACCCAGCTGCACCCCAGGCCATGCCTGCTCTGACTGTGGGATCTTGGCCTCTCCACTACACATTGTGGCCCCCACTTTGTTGATCCAGTGGCTGTTTGGGGGTGTTTAAGGAAGGTAGAAACTGTGGCAGGTGCAAGGTAGTTTGCTAAAAAAGAAAGCAAGGCATCTCTATGAGAGATTCAGTTCTCTTTCCTCCATGTTTCCCCTTTCCCATTGAGTTAATTAACAATTGTGAATTGTTCCCAAGTGCCTGGGCAGGCTTATTTGTATTTTATTATTATTGTAAGGAGTGTTTCCTGAGTGATATGAGAAAAAGCAGTTGTGCAAGTAAAATCTTTCTATAATCAACTCAGCAGCCCAGCCAGGGGCCTTTCCTAGAGCTGGATCCTTGTGTGATGGGCATTACCGCAAAATCACATTCCCAGGCAGCCAGGGAGCAGGGATGCCCTGACACCCACTGTCCTGGGCAGCCACTCCTGCACATTTGTCCATCTGTGAACATGCTGAGCACCTCCTGCTTCATCCTCACCCCTGGGGGCTCACAGTCTCCCCTGGGAGATGTGGACAACCCAGGAAATGCTCAGTGACCCGCCCTGGGCCCATACTGGCCTTGGCAGAGCTTTTTACAGATCATGGAGATTTGAGAAAAATAAAGTTGTTTCCCCCCGAGCTAACGTTATTCATTTTAAAGAACATACTTTGAGGCAGTGCTCTTTCCTTTTCTCCTTCTCTCCCTCCTCCTTCCTTGTTTTCATGTCCTTTTAAAAATTAAATTGTGGTGTTAGAAGATGTTAGGATTTGTTTGTTCATTTTGCTTTGTTATTTAATATCCTTACTTGAAAAAATAAAATTGGACAACCTACAATGGCATTCTGATTTTTTGCTGTTGTTTTGCTTTTTGGAATTGTGTTTTATGGTAGCCAGGAGTCTGGGCACTGCCATTACTGGTGATGTTCCAAGAGTGTGTGTGTGGTCCGTGGGCACAGGGAAGAAGTGGCCAGTCCTGTTTCCTGGCATCAGGGAGGATTTGGGGCAGAAAGGAACATCTGAGCTGAGCCTTTGACGGCAAGGTGAGAGGTTACTCAACACGGAATGGGCATTCTAAGAAGAGGGGCTTGTGAGCAAGGACAGGCAGAGGGAGATGCTACTTAGAACGCTGCCTGCCAGCTTGAGGGAGGAATTCAGGTAGGGAGAGGTGAGGCCAGCCAGATGTGTGGGGGCCCATCGGGGAGGCCACGTGTGTCAGGTGAAGGGCTTGAATAAGTGCTTTTGGCCTTGGAGGGCCATGTAAGCCTTTGAGCAGAGTAACATGATCAGCTTTTCATTTACGGAGATCACTGTGTAGAGAAAGTGAATAATAGGGGAGGGAGCAGGCCTGGCAGCAAAGGGAGAGATGATGAGGCCAGACAGGAGCACATGGCAGTGGGGGCAGAGAGGATGGCATGTTCCACAGATTCTTAGCAGTTAAAACCTTCAGGACTTGAGGCTGGGTGGGTGTGAGGGGTCATACAAAGCTGACGTCTAGGAAGGCTTCACATTTGGCTTGGGCGGGGGAGGGGAGACCTGTAGAAAGGAAAGTTGCTCCTAATACTGATGAAAATATCAACAACAATAATAGTGATGACCAAATGTTTCCTGAGCTCTTATGTGTACGGAGCAACAAGTGCCCTCCTTATATGGAAGGCTTCTAGAGAAAGCAGCTTTCTCAGTTGCTGAATCTATAGCCCGTCTCTTACTTATCACATCTGGATTCCTCCTTTTGGGACATTGACTGATTTTGAGGGGAAGGTGTTGAGTCCAGGTTTGGTCCTGTGGGAGACGTACAGTCTGGTGCTGAGAACAGGTAGCAAGGGTGGAGGTAGAAATTTACGGTCATCACCTGCAGGAGGTGTTGATGCTGTAGGAGGGATGAAATTGCTGATAAATACTGCCTGGGAAGACAGGCTTTCCTACCTTTCCATCCCCTGACACCTCTCCTTCTAGCTGTGATTTGGGGGTTTGGTTGTGTATTTCCTGCTGGAGCTCCTGGGATCATTGCAATGAGGAAAGGGGAGATTTCAGGGTCTGGTTGGCCCTTTCTTTTCCTTTTGTCTTTTAAGCTTTTTGTATGGATGATTTCAGAAATATATCACAATAGAAAGAGATAAACAGCCTCTATGAAGCCATCGCCCAGCATTAGCGGTTACTCAGTATGTGCCTGCTTCTTTCTCCTTCAGCCTCCTATCATTCAGACTCTGCACCCAGGCATGCTCTAATTCAGAGCCCCACTTCTGTTCATCTCCCCTACTGTCTGCTTGTCTGATTCAGCCAGACTGGGCAGATCCTCAGCTTACTCTCATAAGGTCTGGTTTGTGTTCTGGGTTTACATCTGAGCCTCCTTGGACTTGTTACAGTTGTCTGTGTAACCTGCATAGAGCCCGTTAGCACCCACTGTATATGGTGTGTTAGGGGCCTGGGCCACATGCTCCATAGGACAGAAGTGGCACACTCAGCCTGGCATTCAAGGTGCTATACACTGAATGTTTGTGTTCCTCCAAAATTCGTATGTTGAAACCTAATCCCTAATGTGATGGTAATAGATGGGGCCTTGGGGGGTGAATAGGTTGTGAGTGGGATTAGTGCCCTCATGAAAGAGACCCCAGAGGACTCTCTTACCCCTGATACCAAGTGAGGAGGTCATGAGAAGGTGGCCGGCTGTGAACCAGGAAGCAGGCTCTCACCAGACACTGAATCTGCTGGTCCCTGATCTTACACTTCCTGGTCACCTAGTCAACTGTGAGAAATACATATTTGGTGTTAAGCCACCCAAACAGTATTTGTTATAGCAGTCCAAAGAAACTATGACATCGGCCATTTGCAATTCAGCGCCTTTCAGGTCAAAGGAGATTCCAGGCCCCCTCATCTTGTGTTGAAACTCTAAAAATACACTTGTTTCCTGGGAGGGTTTATTGTGTTTTAATTTTTCTACTGTCCATTTAGCCAAACCATCAAGCACCGGGACCTCTTTTAGGGCAAGTCTAGCACACTAACTGTAGGTTCTGGGAGGGGTGGGTCCAGGTTGATGGGAGAGCCACTGTTGCCATGGCAAACCACCTCGTCTGCTCTAGTCTCCTGGTTGCCACTCTTCTGCTGAGCTACAGAGCCCTCTGTTCAAACAAAATTTTCTAGATGCCCCGTGTGCAAAATCAGCAGAAGGGAACTCTCCTGGTTAAATGGTGGTGGAAGACTGGAGCCTGGCCAGTGGGATGATGCCATGTCAGTGCTTTGAGGGGCCTCCTGAGAAACTGAGTTGGAAATCCCTATGGAGTCGGAGTCCTCACCCTCAATGTCCCACCCAGCATGAGACCCTCCCCATCTCTCACCACTGCTCCAACAACAGAGGGTGCTGTCTGATCTCATGCTCAGTTTGGCAGCGTAGTCCAGAGCTCTAGTTCAGAGCCAGGCCCAAAAGAGACAGTCAGGCATGGTTCTTGTCTACAGGTATGGGTCACTCCCAGGGACAGGTGAGCCAGCCATGGCAACAGTTGGCTGGTTAATAAAAGACAGGGGAATCCACACAGAAGATGTGGTGTGTGTGTGTGTGTGTGTGTGTGTGTGTGTGTGTGTGTGTGTGTGTGTGTGTGTGTGTGTGTGTGTGTGTGTGTGTGTGTGTGTGTGTGTGTGTGTGTGTGTGTGTGTGTGTGTGTGTGTGTGTGTGTGTGTGTGTGTGTGTGTGTGTGTGTGTGTGTGTGTGTGTGTGTTGTGACTGAACAGAGCAAGTCCTGTCCATCCCACAGGGCCTGTGGTGGGCTCTGAGGCTGAGTAGGATCATCATAATGCCGCCTCACAAATGAACTCTATTCATGATCACTGCATAAGCTATTAGGTCCACGCCTCCATCAGCCGTGTGGAAAAATATTCAATGCACTTGAATATCAGCTGTGTCCACCTGCCTGGCTGGGCCCTGCCACCACAGCCAAATATGGAAGTCCACCTCACCTACCCGAGGTAGAGCTATTGCACAGAGACTGATGCGCAAGTTTGAGGATTTTTTTTTGTGCACGTGAAGTTTTAGTTTTCCAGTAAACAGTAGTTAAAACTAACATACACAAAGAGACAACAATGCCACGTTTTAATTTATTTCAGCTGACTGCTTCAGCCGGCCTCCTCGTAAAATTCCTTTGTTGTCTTCTATTATGAACCAGTACATCTCCTGTGTAATTTTACATTCATTCTGTTTGTAGAGAATGCGGAGGATTTTGTGTGGGTGTGGTGTCAGGATGGACTATTGTGTACTTTGTGCCTGTAAAGTAGGTGATGCGTTTCCTGAGCTGTGGGAAATTAAGACGGTCCTGTCTTCCTTCCAATTCGAAAGCCTCTTCCTCTATGAAGCCACTTCCAGTCTCTTTAGTCCTGACCACTAATCTCCCTCGACCCCTTCCCTCAAGCAAGGTGGACAGATGATGTAACCAAAAGTGCCTAGTTCAGTGCTCAACTCTCAGAGCTATTTATAAATGAGCACTCTTTCCTATTCTCCCAGTGTGCATTCAGACCCCTCATGTGCTGTTCCCCTCTCCTTGCATGGTTTCATTCTTCTTGCTTTTGTGAACATATTCCTGGGAGCTTCCTTGTCTGTGCCATCACCCCAGGTGACTCAGGGAAGTGCTGCCACTTCTTCCTTGGTGCCCCCGGGCCCCATGAGGTCATGGGTCAGTGCACTGATAGACAGGCTGGCTCCAAACCTAGCTTCTCTCCTCTCTGGGCCTCTGTTTCCAAATCTGTAAGTGGGAATGCCGTGAACATTCAGGTACTTAAGTGATATTTGTGAAGAGTTTAGGATTTGCCTGGCATGTAAGGACCCTCCAGAGTTCAGAGTTATTATTATTTCTGTTGTTGTTATTGCTTCTCTAGTTGGGCACTCAGTCCATGTGTCTTGTCCCTGGGATGGTTGGTGTTTGTGGTCACAAAGTTGCTGGTTTAAAAATAAAATTCTGTGTGCTCTCGTTATTCGGGAGAATCCAGCAAATTCTCTCTTCTGTTTTAGAGCTACTGAATGGAATCTTGGTGGGTGAGGGAATCCTGGGCTGGCAGGGTGGGGGTGGGGTCTGTGAAGTCATGTAAGCCACCCCTCTTGGATGCCCCAACAGTAGAATGCAGAGCTCAGTTCAGAGGACCTCTTTGAGCCCTTCCTGACCTGCCTATTCCCAAAATAAGAATATCTGGTGACTGAGCATGGCATGGTGCGGGCGGGGGGCGGGGGGGGGCCCTCATCAGCTCCTGTCTGGGGAAGGCAAGTCAGCCCCTGATTTCCTGGAAAGTTTTGAGGTGGGGCCCAGCCCTTCCTCTATGCTTGCCTAAGCCCCACTTTTGAACTTTGGAGAGTGGAGCTGCCAGTTACCATGTTCATCACTAGCAGGGATGCCTGTTGTTTGTCCTGTCTGCTGCTCTTTGGGGGAAGGATCTTGACCCAATCTGAAGATGCTCCTGCATCTAAGGAGGCGGCTGGTGGAGGATGTGCCTGGCAGAACACAAATGCAAGAATGGAGACTGGATACAGGGTGGGGAATCCTGGTTGTCATGTCAACAGATTGGCCCTAGATAGAGAGTGGTGGGTCCCCATATGCTGCCTGTCGTGACCACAGCACTGGCTTCTTCCATAGCAGGGCTGAGGCTGGACCAGGCCTGGAGAGGAATGAGAGTGGGGGGACTTATGAGGATTTCCCCCCACGTGGCACTGTCCTCGGGTCTCCGTTGCTGTTTAATGTGCAGCCTGAGAAGGGAACTCATAAGCCACTGCCCACCCCACCCCCTGCTGCCGGACTCCTTTTATTCCCCCAGTGTAGGGGGTGTGGATCAACAAGCATTCTCACGCCTCGTGCATGCGGGACAGTAGGGCTCATGAAGAGAGTGAACCTAATAGCTAACCTTTATCTGACGTTCACTTGTGCCAGATGCTCTTCCTAGAGCTTTGATCCAACTCATTTAACCCTCACAACAACTGTATGCAGTAGACACATTATTATCCCCACTTATGAAGAAGGAAATAGACACAAAATAGGGTAAATAATTGGCCCAAGG
Organism: Myotis brandtii; assembly: GCF_000412655.1. Taxonomy (NCBI): domain Eukaryota; kingdom Metazoa; phylum Chordata; class Mammalia; order Chiroptera; family Vespertilionidae; genus Myotis; species Myotis brandtii. Next base: position 973,587 of record NW_005362270.1, on the reverse strand, counting down.
TCAGTCAGCTATTAAGTGGGAGACTTGAGCCCAAGCACCAGACCCTTGAAACTATGCTACCTGGTACAGAGGTACAGGATATAGCCTGGTCCTTAGAAAGCCACACTCCAGGGCCTGCCCTTGGTCATTCCACCCCAAAGGGTGCTGGGTTAGCCAAAGGAAAGGGCATCTCACCCAGCTAAGGCTTCTAGGAGGAAGCAAGATGCCCTGAGGTTGGCCAGGCACAGAGGGTGTGAACATGGCTATCATGGCAGAAGCCACATGTGGTCTAAGAACTTGGGGGCCTATTGCTAGGTGAGGGGAGTGTAGGGTCTGGGGCAGGAGGGTCTACCTTAGCTCACTCAGTGACTTGCTATGTGCCCTGGGCAACTTCCTTCTCATCTTTCCACTCCAGTTTTCTCACGTACAGACAGCAGAGAGGAGCTGGGCCTGGAGGCCTCCAGCCTCCTGACTGCTCTCAGTCTGCCTTCCAGATTGAGGCCAGTTTGTGCTGCTGTGTATTCATTATCTAGTTCTATTTTGATTTCTCTTTAGTTTCTTTATAAAGTATCAAAAAGTCATTACTGGCCTGGCAGAAAACAAAGGTACGGGTTCTCTCTATACCAGTGATGGCGAACCTATGACACGCGAACTCATTTTTTTGGTTGATTTTTCTTTGTTAAATGGCATTTAAATATATAAAATAAATATCAAAAATATAAGTCTTTGTTTTACTATGGTTGCAAATATCAAAAAATTTCTATATGTGACACGGCACCAGAGTTAAGTTAGGGTTTTTTAAAATGCTGACACGCCGAGCTCAAAAGGTTCGCCATCACTGCTCTATACCGAGGCTCAGAGTGTAAGGAAGGTGGACTTCTCTCCTATTTTACAGATTGGGAAACTGAGGCCCAGAGAGGTCATGAGACCTGTCCTGGGGGAGATATTACCTTCCTGCTTGTGGTTGCTTTTTCAAATTGTCAAAAAATATACATAACATCAAATTGACCATTTTAGCCATTTTTAAGTGTACAGTTCAATAGCATTTAATACAGTCACATTGTTGTGAAACCACTACCACCCATCTATCTCAAGAAGTTTTTCACCTTCCTAAATGGAAACTTTGTACCCATTAAAAATACTACGCCTCCGGCCCCTGGAAACCATTATTCTGCCACTATGAATTTTGAATTCGAGTACTCTAGGTACCTCATTTAAGTGAATCATGCAATATTTTTCCTTTTCTTTGTCTGCCTTATTTTACTTCCTGCTTTCTTTTTTTGATTTTGAGAGAAAGTTACATTCAAATAATTTTTCAAGGTTCAGGAAGGATCTGTTAAACCTAAAAAGAAAACAAAGTAATAATTCCACACTAAGGTGGATACTCGGGGAAAAAATAATCATAATTTTTTTCTGTATGAAAATGAATAAACCCTGAAAAATCCTCCTATTCTGGTTGCAGGATTTATGAAGGTAATTTTTCTTTGCCCTCCACCTGAGAAAGGGCCTAGGAGGCTGTGACAGATGTTTATGGAGCAGAATCCTGGGGAGGGGGTGGAGTAGAGGGCACAGGCACCTTACTTTTACCCTCGGTCTGAGCAGGGGTCCCCTCATGGTTAATTAGGCTTTCTCAGCATTGCTTCTCCATTTTACAAAGAAGGGAGGTGCAGAGGTGTGAGTCCCCTACTAGGATTGGGATGGGCTGTCCTCTGAGGATTGGCATCTCCCCCTGGCTTTCCAAAGCCTCATGGTCACGAGGTTCTGCAAAGGGGTTTCCCTGGAATGGATCATACCCCAAATGTACTGGTCCCAGACTGCCCCCAGGATATCCACAGGAGCCTCCCTTGGGTCCTACCCCTGAAATGCATCATCCTCCTGGAGCCTCCCCCACCCCCAACGAGCACTTCCTCCCAGGGTCCTCAAAAGAATTCCTTCCTTTGGAGCCTCCTGCTTCCCTCCTGGCACTCGGTGGTATCTGTTTTCTGGTCTGGGCTTCAAGCTGAAAGGCCTCTGCCCCGTTTTTCAGGCAGCGAGAAGCTTCACATCCTTCAGAGTTCAGGGGCAGCCCTAGGCACTGCGGTCTGGATGGGAAATGCCCCGATAGGCTTGGGGACCACTTAACTGATCTCAGCCATAGCACAGGGATGGGGCACAAGCAAGAATTGGGACCTGGGTATGTAGACCTGGGAAGGCACGTTAGAACTGCAGCCAAGGGAACAGCTCTCACCCATGTCCCAGGAAGGACTGTCAGGTTCAGGGATGTGACTCCCCAGGGTATGTCAGTGGAGTGTACAGCCAGCCAGCACCTCTTGGTGGTGTCCCAGGGCCCTGAGGCCTCTCCTGGCTTCTCTATCTCATTTCCTGGTAGCCCAGGACTCACAGGACCCCTAGAAGAAGGTAGGACTCCCCACTCCCTCTGCAGTTTCCCTTCCTCTTATTCCGAATCTAAGCATTCCCTCTGCCCATCTTGCACCCTGTCTTTGGCTCCTTCTGTCTCCTGCCTGGACCTCTGCACTGGTCTCATCACCCATCCCCTTGCCCAGCCCCTCTTTCCTTTAATAACATCCTTTAAATAGTGGCCAGTTTTGTCCACCCCAATCTGATGGTGTCATCACTATCTCAGCTCTGATGATGTCATTATCAGATTTAACTTTAAGCCCCTTTAAAAACTACCCAGGGCTTATAGGTATATAGGGTTTTTCTGTTTGGGATGATGACAGTTCTGGAAATAGTGGTGATGGTTACACAACATTATGAGTGCACTTAATGCCACTAAATTTTACACGATTAAAATGGTTAAAAAACAACCAAACCAAAACAAAAATTCCCTGGGGCCCCAGAATAAGGTGCAAGCCCCTTTACTGGTGCCCAGAGCCCTCCAAAAGTTGCCTCAACCTCCCTTTCCAACCCCACCTCTCCTTTCTCCCATTCACCCATTGAGTGCTCCATCCCAGAGAACCACTGCTGTTCCCAAGACTTAACCCCACTTTTCCTGTCTCTTTGCCTCCTCATAGAATTTCAGGATTAGAACCTATTTCTTTATTCAGTGAAATAATCCTTTCTACAATATCATCCTGCAGGTTTTTGCTCAAATACCCCAGTGTCAGGCAGCCCACTGCTTTACAAGGCATTCAACCCAATTCTAGACAGCTTGGATTGTAAGAGACAGAGTTAAGGTTTGGAATTCGATGGCCTGGGTTTGAATACTGGCTTCTTGTCTTAATAGTTGTGTGATCTTGAGCTTATCAGTTAAGCTCCCTGAACTTGTATTTCCTCCTCTGTTAAATGGGGAATAGTAATAGTGTCCATTTCATAGGGTCATTGTGAATATTAAATCAATAGTATGTTATGACTAGTAAATGAGATGATGCATGTAAAGAACCTAGCATAGTGCCTGACACATAGGTCAGAGCTAAAGAAACATAGCTGGTATGTATAAATTGAACAAAAATCTGGCCTAGAATATAAACCAAACCAGACTGTTAGGGCAGGAAGGGATCTGAGAGATCAACTGTGGCAGTAATTTGTAGGTTCCCTGCCACCTAATTCCCCTCTCCTGCTGGCCAGGTTGCATCTTGGATTCCTGGTACTTGAATGGGGCCAAATCTGGCCAGTGAGTTCCATTTAATTGCTGGTTCAACTGCCCCAGAAAGGAGTGGAGATGGCTCCATGGCACACAGCAGCAGTGCCGGCCCTCCTCAGCAGGTGACCCGGGGCCCCATCCCCAGGGAAAGGGCTGACAACTTATAATTTGTGCAAACCTGCAGAAAGGAGCGCCCTTCCCCACCACCACCACAGGCAGCACGCATACGCTTTGCATTTGTGACCCTGACTTTTGAAAATGTCACACCTGCATTTGCTGGGGTACTTACTGACAGCTAATTAGGAAACGCAGTTTGTATGTACCAGTCTCTAAGAAACATTTTGTAAATTGGGTAATTGGCTTTACCGGTGCAGAGAAGAGATGTGAGGTATGGCTCCATCATCCTCAAATAACAGTCTACAGCCAGCCAAGAATTCAGAGGGACTTCTCAGGGAGAATACAGAAACGCCGGCTTTCCTCAGAATCCAGGGTGGACAGTCTGGCTCCCTGGAGACTTTTAGAAGCAGATGGTCTGTCCGTCACCCCGGGGAAAGGGTGTAAAAAAACTCAAGATGGCTGGAGTTAATAAGCATTTTGGGACCAAGATACAGATATGACTACTTTTATTTCAGGCTACATTCACCAGCAGGGGTGGTATCCGCCAGGCAGCAGTCATTTGTCCAGCCAGTATGTATTAAACACCTGTCTGGAGCCAAGCCCTTTGCTGAGCACAGGGGGACAGAGGGGACTAAAACAGCCCAGTACAGCAAATATGAGTATATCTGGTTGTGCCCTTTAAATTCTGGTTTAGCATCAGTGCCTTGAATGACAGCGGAGATTTTTACATATATAGCATATTTTTCCCATAACTTTTTTTTGACTCACTTTACTTTTCTCTCATAGTTTCCCAGATGTTTAGATTTTTTTTTTTCAAAATTTCACAACAGGTGATTAAGAATGTGTACTTGATGCAGTCTAATTGCAGTAACAAATAGCACCCTTATATTCCAGTGGTTTAATACATTTAGGTTTTTTTCTTTGCTCGTGTGTCGTACTCAAGTGCAGATCGGGGGAGGGGCGTTGTTGGTTGGGTCCTCTGGGAAGCAGATGCCCAGGCAGAGTCAGAGGGCATCTGAGAGGAATGCCTGTGAAGGAAAAGGGTGAGAGAGAGCAGAGAAAGGCAGAGCGAGTCTTCAAACTGTGGAGTGGGTCTGACACCTGTGAAAGGAGCGGGGAAGGCTGGGCGCCTGGGCAGGAAGAGATCCAGGCGGTACAGGTCTGAGAAAGTCTGAGCCAGACTAAAAGGGCTCAAAGATTGCCATCGTGGCAGGGGAGGACGAGGTGGCCGTGGGCGTGGAGGACGTCCAAACCGAGGCAGCAGGACTGACAAGTCAAGTGCTCCTGCTCCTGATGTAGATGACCCAGAGGCATTCCCAGCTCTGGCTTCACTGGATGCCATAAGATAACCCTGGTTCCTTTGTGGACCCTACTTCTCTGAGGTTTTGCATGCTTAAGGATCCCAACCGTATAAGAAATTAAAAAATAAAAAGAAAAAAGACTGTCATTCATACCATTCACACCTACAGACTGAATTTTATCTGTTTTGAAAATGAACTTCTCTCGCTACACAGAAGTAACAAATATGGTAGTCAGTTTTGTATTTAAAAATGTATTGGTAGCAGGGATGTTTTCATAATTTTCAGAGATTATGCATTACTTCATGGATATTTTGTATTGCTGCTTGCAAATATGCATTTCTAAACTTGAAATATAGGTGTGAACATGTGTACCAGTTAAAAAAGAAAAAAAGATTGCCATGGCTGAGTCTCGTACTGGCTAGAAATGGTGAGCACCTGTGCCACCGCCACACTCAGCCAAGGGCGGGGAAGAGTGAGGCATGTCCTGAAGCCATCTTGGGAGGCTGCCCTCCTTGTGACAGTTTCTCTCAGAGCGGTGGCGCCCCTCCATGAATGCCACAGGGATTCGAGGTTGTTGGAGCTCCATGGCTTCTAGGTCCTGGGAGTCTTCCCCACTCACACAGTGGAGGGAAAAGACCATTGGGCGCCCGGGGATGGTTTTATAAGCCAATGCTGCCCATAGGGCACATCACCTTCGCTCATATTCCATTGCTCAGAACTCTATGGTCACCTCTAATTGCAAGAGAGGCTGGGGAGTATAGCCTCTCCGTGGGCCCAGGGGGAAGAATACAGCACAGATATCATGGAGCATGGATTCTGGAGCCCAATTTCCTGGGTCTGAATCCCAGTTGTGCCCTTGACTCAAACTACTTACCTCTCAAACCCTCAGTTTCCTTATCTATTGAAATACAGACAATAGGGTTGTTGTGAGGATTGAGTATATATATAAAATTAGAATAGTACCTGGCCCAAATAAATGCTATTTAAGGGATTAGTATGTTATTATTATTACTCTTCTTATTTCCAAATTCAATTGGTCGGTGAACATTTCTTGAGTATTTACTTTGTTCAAGGAATTTGCATATGTCACAGGGGCTTGTTTCTCTGAGCACCTAGTAGATGCCCAGAATGTGTTTGAATGAATTCATTTCAATGGAGGAACAATATAGTGTGTGTTTCATCCAGTTGGCCAATGTACTGGGGTAATTTTTAAGATGATTAAGCAATAATAAGTGTCAGGTCCTGTTCTTTAGTTCAGAAAGTCAATCACAGAAGAACAGAAAGAGGGAGATAAATGGTTGAAAAAAGCCTACCAGTTTAAAAATTACTTTCTGTCTTTATAAAAAGAATGTGTGTTTCTCTCTCTCCCTCTCCCTTCTTCTCTCTTTCACTGAAATAAATAAAGCATATTTAAAAATCAGGTAAAATAAATAGGTACAAAGAATAGAGTGAAAAAAAATCACTCAAAATTTCGCCATCTCTAACATAAGATGACTCATTCCAGATATTTTTCCATGCATGTAAGTTGAGAGATGGACAGAAATAATTTTATAAAATGAGGTTATTATTACTACATGCTAATTAAAATTGATGTTATATTTTATTTATTTGAATGTAACAGGAGGAAATAAAAGTAAAGCAGAAAGAATGGATCAACATTAAGCAATTTTGCCTTCACATGAGAAAATATTTGTTTCTAAAATATCTAAGGGTAATAAAAGATTATGAAAAGCAGTGAGGTTGGAGTCCTGGCTTTTAAACTCCAGTTTTCAATTTTAGATGGTATCGATTAAAGTCCTTCTGTGGAAGAAGAGGAAATTAGCAATTTTACAACTCCTTTCCCCTCCTCTGCCTCCTGAATTTTATGTTACATTATCTTCATATTGCCGGTTGTTTCATATTAAATAGGTCCAGTGCTCACAATCACTCCTTTTTATCACAAGCCCTCCATTCCTAAGGTCTACATTTTGATTCATCTTTTGGTTGGCTGAATTTTATCACCAAGTAGTTTCTTCTTTTTTTAATTTAATTCCCAAGAAAGGTTCATAGGTGTTTTGTTACCAAGATTTGGGGTGCTGATTTAGCAGTGTTTACTGACAGTAAGCTCTGTATGAAGTCGTTGCTGTGTGGAAGGACCGCAGTCTGAGGCCACATTAATAGAAGTCTATGCTCAGAATGCAGGAGGTGATAATTTCGTTCAGTTTAGCATTGTGGCTAGGTGTGCTCCAAACAAATCAACAGGGAAAAGACAAACAACCCAACAGAAAAATGGGCGAAGTCACCAGTCCGAAAGGGTAAACACAAATGGCTTATAAACATGTGAACAGATGGCTCAATCTCCTTAATAATCGGAAACATACAAATTGAAATGACATATCAAATCCCCACAAGATTGGCAAAAATTAAAGTCATAAGGATGTGGAGTAATGGGATTGCTCAAACACTGCTGGCGGGAGTATAAATAGCTAAAACCACTTAGAGAAAGTGTGGGAAACTCTGTGATTCAATGAGTCCATTTCGAGGTTTATACCCTAGAGAAGATCTGCACATGTGCTGGGAGACACGTATAGAAATGTCCAGCTGTCTGGCTTACAACAGAAACCAAACAAAACACAGGGAACTACCCAAGCGCCCTTCAACAGGGGAATAAACAACAACAAAACCGTGGCATATTTATATGATGGAATACTACAGAGGTATGAAAATGAATGAACTACAGCTATATTCAGCAACAGAAATCTCACAAACATAATATAAGGCAAGTTTCAGGCAAAACATACAGCATGAAGCATAAGTCCACTTATAAATACATTTAAAAACATACAATTAAATGAGAGAGTGTTTAGGAAACATGCACATAATAATAAAGCAATAAAGAAAAGCAACAGACTAGGGGTCCCCTCTGAGTGAAGGAGTGATATGTGCAGGGTGGGCACACACGGGCTGCAACATAAGATGATTGTTGGGTATCCTGTATGTACATATTACAATTTTTATACCTTATATATGTTTTATGTATATGGTAGGTTCTTTTCTATGCGGGAAATATTTCATAACAACAAATTCTTATTTAAAATGGAACAGTACTCTGAAATGACACTGCCCAGGATTGAGTCCTTACATCTATTTGACCTTGGGCAAGTTATTTAACATCTCTGAACCTCAGTTTCCTTATCTCTAAAATGGAAATAATAATAGAGCCTACCCTGTGGTAATTTTGTGAGGCAAGAATAGGATAATTTATGTGGTTCTGTATGCCATGACTAACACATAGTGAGTGCACAGCACATGTTAGTTAGTGTTCCTTTTCTGTGCCAGGCAGATCGGGGTATGTCCTAGAAATATCTGTCCTTGGAGTCTTTCCAGAGAGTAGCCCACAGATGAGAAGGTGTGAAGCCATATTTTATGGGGATGATTGGAAGGAAGAGTTCCCCTTAGCTTGGTGAATTGAGCATCTGGCAAACAAGATATCTCTTGGAGACAGGCTGGCCGAGTTAGGTGTCTGAAGAGCTCTCATGGGAATAAAGGATGGTAAGTGTTCTGTGAGGTTCTAGAACAGGCATGGGTAAACTATGGCCCGTGGCCCAAATCTCGCTGCTGCCTGTTTTTGTAGATAAAATTTTATTGGAATGCAGCCACACTCATTCATTTATGTATTGTCAGTGGTTGCCTTTGTGCTACAGAAGGTTGAGAAGTTGCAAGGCCCACAAAGCCTAAATATTTACTGTCAGGCCCTTTAGGAGAAAAGTTTGCTGACTTCTCTGCTCAGAATTAGAACAGGGAATGCAAAAGGAAGAGTGATTTCAAGACCAACATAAGAACTCTCTAAGAAGCTGAGCTGGCCAAGGACGAATTGGTGAGGGAGTGAGACCCCTGCCACCCGAGGGATGTAAGCAAATGCTGATTGCTCCTGGAGTGCGATGCACAGAGGGGATCTTGTATCAGGGGCAGGTGGAACACATTGGCTTTCAAATTCTCCTTCAGTTCTGAAATTCTGCATGGAGTAATGCCCAGTTTCAAATTGGTTGTTATTAACTCTGACATTTTCTTGGCATTTTTACATCTTAACTCTTAGCAACATTTTCTTTAAAATTTTAAAGTAAAAAAAGTATTATAATCTTTAGAAATTAGATTTAAATGAAAATGGATTTTATTCTAGAGTCCCAATTTTTCATTTAAGAATTGATTTTTATGGCTTTTAGGTCTATTCCCATTGATAGGTGCTGAATTTTAAGAGCCTAGTGTGATTTCTCTGTGACAAGTCCGTCCTTCTAGGGGAGGAGAAACCACTGGAAATGAGGCAGTGGAAAGGAGTTTGGGGGTAGTAACCATAAGCCATTATAGATGTGGAGTCAATGAAAGGCAGAGAGGAAAAATAATGGCAAGAAGAAGGGAAGGAGAGGAGGCAGCAGTTACTGAGGGCCTACTGTGTGCCAGAGCCCATGTCCAAGTGGCATTAAACTTTGAACTATTGCATGAGGATATGAACTGTGGTGGAATTACCTCCCCGTCTGCTGATCGATTGTGGCCATGCCACCTGTCAGAATACCCTCTAGAGGCATTCTGAAAACATGATAAAGCCCATAGATTTCTTCCAGGACACGAGAACCCCCTTATAGGGGCTCTGAGAGCAATTTATCAAAAGCCAAATTGCTCCAAGGCAACTTGCCATAAATAATTTCTCAGAATGATGGTTTTGCCCAGTGAGCTCACTAAGAGCTGTCTGACAGACACCTTAAGTGGGAGTTAGAAATGCTTCGGCATTTCCCCGGCTCAGCCAGGATTGGTCCATAAGAAGAGGATGATAATAAACAGGCATTAGGGGACATCTTCAAGTGCAGCATTTAGGAAGGACTGAAACATACAATAGAGGGGAGATTGACTTTCACCTGAGCCAAAAAGACAATTCCTTGTGAAATGGCCATGTGAAGTGTCTGCAAGGAATCCCTGGGGAAGCTCCAGCTTAGAGAAATCCCCCAGTGATTTGGTGAATTGACCATCAGGCAAACTGATGTTCGGATTAACTTTCAGTGAATGGTGGCCTGTCATGCGTGTGCTCAAGCGGCTGGCCCAACCAGACTCGTCTACAGGTCCTGACCTGCTCTTCTTGAGGCCGAAGACAAAAATCATACACAAACAAGAACCTTCGGGGTCATCTCCTTTCTGGTTTTCATTTTTTGCTAGCAATGAAATTCTGTTTTCAAATAAAGCATTCTGTGTAAGCGTGATGCTGTATAAAGAATAGATATAAGGCGAGCTACTGGCTGAAGTGAAGGTGAGGAGCCCAGAGGCCCTTTCACTGTCCCTAAAACATCTTTGCTGGGTCCTGGGCAGCACTTTGAAGATCCCCAAGCTGGTTCAGCCACAAAGACTCAGCTTTGGTGAGGGAAGGCCATCTATTTGGGACCCTAATCATGTCAAGATAGAAGATACAGTGTTAGGCATGAGGATGAGAGAGGTAGCATCAACAATGGCTCAGATCCATCCCTGTGATTTTTATTTTGTTGTTCACAGCAGAATTGCTCTCCAGCATACTCAGGGGTGCTGAGCAGGTTGTTTCTCCTGCCTCAGGTAAGACTGGTCAGGATGAGGCCTGGGCTTGCAGCGTTATCCTGGGGAGAATGGTCCTTTCTAGGGCGCTGCTAGCTTTAACCTTCCCTTTGCCCATTGAGCTGCAGTCTCTAGATTATTGAGAAAGCTCTCAAATGGGAATCCCGAAATGCTTCCCCTAGTCCTGAAAGGACAGTGGACAAGCCCTTTCACACTGAGGACAAGTCTTCAGCATCTGCCCCTGAAAGTTCGGGTGCAGGGCTGGCTAGATTAGCAATGCCCACACACATTTGGATTTCACAGAGCAGCAAATGCAATAGGAACGGGGTGGGGAGTGGTGTTCATGGAACAGAAACTTACATAGGGCAGAAAACTTTTTATTTTGCCACATTAGGATATTGAAAACAAAATCCTCTCACTATCTATAATTTGTAATAGAAAAACATTTCAACACCCTACAAACCATGAAAGATCTTATCTATACATTAAGTAGAGCTCTTTATATGGAACACATTTAACTTGAAATAAGAGGTTCTTCTTCTTTTTTAAATTTTACTTTGCTGTATTAATTGTCTATGGCTGCTGTAACAGATTATCATAAATCTAGTGGTTTAAACCACAACTGTGTATTGTCTCAAGTCCACTGGCCAGAAGTTCAGGCGCTGTGTGACCCTGTTGGGTCCTCTGCTCAGGAACAAGGTCAAAACCAAGGTTACCTGAGCTGGGTTCCTATATGGAGGCCTGACTCATTCAGTTTGTTGGCAGAATTCAGTTTCTTGCAATTGTAGGACTGAGGTTCCCATTTCTTTGCCATGTGTCCCCCCTCATCTTCAAGCCAACAAAGGCACATTAAATTTATCTCATACTTTGAATGTCTGGTTTCCCCTCTGCTGCCAGCCAGAAAAGATCTCCGCTTTTCAGGGCTTGTGGGATTACATCAAGCTACCTAGGTAATACTTTCAGGTCAGCTGATTTGTAACCTTAATTACCTTTGCAAAGGCCTGTTTGTCATGTAACATAACATCCATAAGAGTAAGACCTAGGGGCAAAATTCATGGGGGCCAGACTTCTGCCTTCTACACCCAGCCTGGTAAAAACTGAGTTGGATAAACATTTTTGAACATTGAAAGATTCTTCTAGCTCAAATATTAGTTGTCAAATATTGTCAGGTTTCAGAAGTTGTCAATTTGTGAGAAACTAGGACATCATTATTAATACAGAATCTTGCACGGACTAGGTACTGGGGAAATGTTTGCTGAGCAAATAAGTTTTAATTAGTTTATTGTTGCTAATATTTTTAATGCAATTTTGATTATAAATCTTGTGGTACTGCATTATCATTGTCATTAGCTACGGATTAGAAAACAAGCTAAAATCATTATCAGAATATATTAAAATGGGAAATGATTCCGTAAATCATGATAGAAATAATTAAAACATGAACTGCTCTGTTCTGTCTGCTTGTGCTAAGGGTGGGAAGTGTTGCTTTCCATCAAGGAACAGGGACAATTAATAGAGGGCCCCAAGAAACAGTAACTTAATCTTTCTTCTTTCCTCCCTCCTCCCTCTCTTCCTATTTTTCTCTTCTTTTTTCTTTCTCTTTCCTTCTTGGCAAAAAAAATAACCTGACCAATTTAAAAATTAAATTAAAATTTTAAAATGGAATTCTTTCCTGACTCTCTATAGGCTACAACCCAAACTCCCCACCCTGACATTCAGAGTCCTCATTAGCCTTAGTCCAACCCACTTTGCCCTGGTCACTCAGTCTCAAGTGCTCCACCCCCAGAGCCCTCCCTGGTTGCTCCTGTGGTGTCCATAGGCTGGATCTGTCTGTCTCTAGTACTGAGCACTGTCTGCCATGTGGCATGGCCACCTGTGCCCCTGTCGCACTACCTGTACCAGACAGTGAGCTCCCTGAGGCCAGGAGCTGTGTTGGTCTCCTTTTTCTATCCCTTTCAGCACCCACCGTGAGTCACTGTCCTGAGTCTCTCAAATAAACAAGGAAGGAGCAACAGGTACTAATCCACTCTGTCCCACATTATGGTCACTTTTAAGAAAAGGGAGGGGGAGCAGAAAGAAAGAGGAGGACAGAGGATGGAGAGGAAGACAAGAATCAGAAGAAACACGTGGAAGTAGAAAGAGAGGGGAGGAAGCAGATACAGGGAGAACATCACCGTGCTCCTTCGAGCATTCAGCAGCTTCTTACTGAGTCCTGATTGAGGCCCCATCCAAGCTCAGGGGAGACAGCAGTGAAAACAATAATAAACATCTTTGCCCTCAGGGACTTTGCATTCTAGTTGAGAGGTCAGCCAATACACAGGCAGATGAAAAAATAGAAAAAATGATTTCAGATAATTTTAGGACCTATATTAAGACAATAAATAGTGTGGCCTGTTAAGTGACTGGGAGTAGGGACCATTTGGGGAAGGGGGGTAGTAGTAACAACTTCACTGAGGAGGTAATAGCTATGCTGAGACCAGAATGATGATAAGTAGTGAGCCACATTGAGAACCAAGTGAATATTATTCCTTGAGAAGACAGCAAGTGCAAAGGCCCAGGGGCAAGAAGGAAATTGCTTTCAATTTCGAGAAACAAAAAGGAGGCTGGTAAAGCTGTACTGGGTGAGCAGGGAGAAGAGTGGAGGGAAATCACATCAGAGTGAGAGGTAGGGCTGGATCTTGCGGCTTCTTGTACCCATTATGATAAGGAAGGTTAATATCATACCAAAATTTGTAAATAATACAAAGTAGTTATTGTATAGATAGACTAACAGGGCATTTTCCAACAGCCCTGCCTGAGGGTTACCTGACTGGGGGAATTTAAAGCTCAGACATCTTATAATTCTCTAAAACTGGTAGAATGTGCTGGTTTTTTTGTTTTTGTTTTTCCTTTGGTGTGTGTTTGTTTTGGTTTTGGGTTTTTTTTAGAGAGAATGGAGGGTAATGAGGAAGGGGAGAGAAAGAGAGAGAAACATCGACATGAGAGAGATACAGTGATTGGTTGCCTCCCATTTACACCCTGACTGTGTTGGGGATCAAGTCTTCAACTGAGGTACTTGACCTTGACCAGGCCAACAGTTTGGTCCAAGGGCTCTAACCATTGAGTGAGTGGGCTAGGGCTGTGCTGGTTTCTAATTATCTTTTTTCTGTCCCCACAGAAAAATTGCCCTGAAGGACATTAACCAGTTTTGTATCTAATTTGTTATTTTTCCATTCACTATAAAAACCCCTGTCTCCTGTTTTCTTTTGAATCCACTTTGTCATCTTGCAGATACACTTATCCACGAGTTAAATAAAAGGGTGATATGTACCCACTATTGATCTTCATGAGAATGATGTTTGTAACCTTTTGAGAATCATTCTGATAAGAGTTTGGGTTTTAAGTGCATGGAAAACGGAAGAGTAAGAAGGACTAATTTATGTTTTACAAGGACCCACAGACTGCCAGGTGGTGAGTGGCCTTAACTGAGCCCGGGGGGAGCCAGAGTCTCTGTCCAAGGAAGAGGTGACCACTGGGCTTGATGAGAGAAGTGGAGGTGCGGGGAGGTGGGAAGTGAGCCAGGCTACTGACTCCTAACATTTGTGGACATTGATCCTCGTTCATTTCTGTGGTAGATCTCCAGGATCTGCTGTAGTCGGCAATTTTCCTTTCTCCTGTGTGAGCTCCTTGGCGGGGGCTGTGTCCGACTTTGTTTCCTCAGCACCCAGCCCTGGGCTGAGCACAGAGCCGTGCTTGGCAGTGTTTGCGGAACGAATTCGTCTCTTTGGATTCATCTTCTTCTCTTCCTCCTCCTCCCACTCCCCTCCTCCTCCTGCTCCTTTTTCTGCTTCTCCTTCTATATTGTGATAAAATATACATAACATAAAATATGCCTTCTTAATCATTTTTAGGTGTACGTACAATTCATTGGCTTAAGTACATTCACATTGTTGTGTTACCATCACCCAAACTGAAACTGTACAAAATAAACACTAACCCTCCTACCCCACCACACCCCCTCCCTTCCAGCCCCTGGCAACCACCATTCTACTTTCTGTCTCTGTGAATTTGACTACTCTGGGTACCTCATATAAGTGGAATCACACAGTATTTGTCCTTTGGCATCTGGCTTATTTCACTTAGTGTAATGTCTTCAAGGTTTATATATGTTGTAACATATATCAGAGTTTCCTTAATTCTTAAGGCTAAATAATAGTCCATTGTATGGATATACTAGTTTGTTTGCCCACTTGTATGTTGACAGACATTTCAGTTGTTTCTACCTTTTGGCTACTGTGAATAATGCTGCTATGAACATGGGTGTACAAATATCTATTGGAATTCTTGCTTTTGATTCTTTGGGGTATACACCTAGAGGTGCTGTGCTGAATCATATAGTAATTCTGTTTAACTTTTTGAGGAACTGCCATACTGTTTTCTGCAGCAGTCTCACCATTTTACATTCCCACCAGTACTGCACAAGGGTTCTGATTTCTCCATATCCTCAACAACATTTATTTTTCTGCTTTTTAAATAATAACCACCTCAAATATAAATGACCCTGGAAGGGGGAGACCTTTTGGGAGGCATTTGGGAGCTAAGATGGGGGATGCCAAGATCATACTTCATGGAGCTCATAGCACAGGCTCAGCGCTGGCTTAAAGAGAGGCCCCACCAATGAAAGAACTAAAACCCAGAAGGTTTCCCATGAGGCAGATTTGTTTGTGTGAATCCACTATTGGGCTCTTTCCCCCGGGGAAAGCAATTTCTAATTTGGACTTCTCTTTCTCTGCGTTGCTCCCCAGTGTGATAATGCGAAAGGACTGAAAGCCTTCTACGATGCAATAAAATACGGGCCAAACCACTTGATGGTGTTTGGAGGCGTCTGTCCATCTGTTACGTCCATCATCGCAGAGTCCCTCCAAGGCTGGAATCTGGTGCAGGTAAGGTCCAAGCTGCCTTTGGTTGGGGGACTGTCTTGATTGGCCACCAGTCTTTTGCAGAAATGGTTCCTTGCCCAACATGGTTTCTAAGTTGCCCGGATTAGGCCCTGGCTCACCCTTTCCTAGTGATTGCACAGCCACTGGCCCCACTTCTTGGCCTGACCTTCTGGCCCATCCTGGCATGGCCACCTCTGTGTGTTTGAAATCTTTCAGTGACTCCCTAGCCTTACTCTCAGGGCCATCAGCACCCAGCCAATCTGCCTGTCCAGTGTCATCTGTCCCTGCCATATATTCCATGCCTCTGTCCCCCCAGACAACTCACCTTTCAGATGCACCCTGGACCTTCAGGCCTCAGGGCCCTGCTCTCTCTTTCCCCTTAACCAGATTGTCCTTTACCAAACTTCCCTCCCCCAAATGAAGTTCTCTTGTCTACTAAGACTGCCTTTCTCCTCAGGTAAGCCTTTCCTGGGGCTACAGGCCAGTTGTTTACTCTTTATACCAGCAAATGTTATGCACGGTCGAAAGTTCCACCAGTGAGTGTGTATAGTCTGTTGTAGGCAGCATTCACCAGTGCTAGCTGTTATTTGGAGTGTGAGAGAGAAGAGATCAGAAAGATGTGACCATCTGGGATGAGTGGTTGCCTATGCACATGTTTTACTTCTTTTCTTCATCCATCTATCCATCACCCATCTATCTATCACCCATCCATCCATCTTTTCATCCATCCATCATCCATTACTCTATCATCCACCTAACAAATATAATGGGCAACTTACTGTGTACCTAGAATTTTGGTAGACACTGGAGATGTAGTGCAAACAGGACAGACATTGTCTCTACCCTTTGGGAGCCTACATTCTAGGAGGGATGAGGCAGTAAGCAAATAAATAATAATACTAAGAGCTAACACTTGTATAATATATATGTCATGCTCACTACATACCAGACACTGTTCTGAGCACTTACATGCATTAACTCATTTAATCCTTATAACTGCTCCATTATCATCCTCATTTCATAGATAAGGAAACTGAAGTACACAACGCTAAGTAATTTGTCAGAAAATCCACGGCTCATAAGTAATAGAGCCATGATTTAAACTTAGGCAATCTGGCCCATGAGGTAAGTCTATGGTAAGGAAACTGATAGACATAAATAAGGTGAGGAGATAAATAGTGACTGCCTTGGGGCAGTCAGAAAAATCTTCTTGGAGCAGGTGACATTTGAGCTGAGACCTGAAGCATGAGGAGGAACTGATTGGGTGAAGAGCATCCATGTTTATGGATAGAATAGCAAATGTAGAACCCCTATGATGGGGAAGAACCTGGCGTGTTCAGGGAACAGAAAAGAGGGCAGTGGGGCTGGAGCAAAGTGAGTGGGTTGTCGGGTGGTGAGAGTGAGAATGAAGAGGCGGGCAGGAGCTGGACCACAGGAGGATCTGGTTTCACTCTGCTTGCTTGAATTGACTGAAGAAGTCTCTGAGTCTGGCCCTGCGTGCCTAGGGTGCTGGGGGTAGAGTGGCAGTGGGAGCCAGCCATGACAGAGGTGTGACGAGGGAGGGTGAGGTCCCAGGGAAGGACCACCCACTCAGTCCAGGGACAAGGAAGGTTTCTGAGGAAAGTGATGCTGAGCTGACTGTGAAGGGGGAGAGGGTGTTGGAAAGCTGGAGACATGGAGGAGAGCACTGCTGGCAGAGGAAACTGGGTGTTCAAAAGCGGGTGGTGGGTGTGTGTGGGCTTGGGCAGTGTGAGTCACGTGCTGTGGCCGGAGAAGGCCACGCTGAATGTGGGCGGGTGCAACAGGAGATGAGGCCTGAAAAGCAGCTCTGCACGTGACAGTGCAAACCTAACCACGTAACTGGAGCCAGCACAGCGCAGTGAGCCCTGGGAGCCTTGGCTTCTGGCCCCGAGGTGCCTATGCACAGCCATGAGACCCTGGTCAAGTCACTTCCCTTCTCTGTACTTGAGCTTCCTTTCCTGAATGCTGAGGAGCTCCCTACACACCCTGCTGTCACTCTGAGCTGCCACTCTGAGTCTGTCATCTGTGAAGTCAGGATAGTAAGAGGGCAGGGTCTCATAGGGCTGCTGTATGGAGTAAATAGTTAATGAGCGATTACAACTGTGCCTGGCACATTGTAAGCACTACGTGTTCCTGGTTTCATTGTTGTTGTCACCCTGCCCCATCTCCTGCTCCTCCCCAGGTTGAACACCCCGATTCTTAGCACTCCTGGGCTTTCCTGCAGCCCTGTTTTCACCTCCTGAGACATCCATTTTCCCCATGTCCAGTATGGCAGTCCTACCCATTCTTAGAGACCCAGCTTAAAATGCTGTCCATTCCAGGAAGCCTTTCCTCACTGCACTATCTAAAGTAGCCCTTCTATAAATTATTCTTCTCACTTCCCTGTTTACTTCTAGCAAGCATGTACAGAAACCCCCACCATGCCCCTCTGCCTGTCCCTCCTTTAGGGCTCTGCAGATATGTTTGGCTGGGCTGTGAGCCATAGAAGATGGAACCTGGGCCTGAGTTACTCTTATTTTTCCTGGTGCCTGACACTTCATAGACCTTATTGGATGCCCGCGGAGTGATCCGAGGGTGGGAGGAAGGAGGAAGAGAGGGCAGGACAAAGGATTGGCAGGTGGACATTTTCTCCAGATGAGAGTTTGAGCTGTCTAGGAAATCCTCACCCAGAGAGGAATTCAGGGAAACTCCTGGCTTACCAGCTGACTTTAGCATAAACAAGACAACCTTGTTAAGTGGGTTGACAAGGTAGGGAACCGGGTTATGAGATGGGAATTGTTTTAGTTATTTATTGCTGTGTAACTGACCACCCCAAAATTTAATGGCTAAAACAGCAATAATCATTTATTATTATATCATTTCTGTGGGTCAGGAATTCAGACCCACAGAATGACTTGTATCTGCTCCATGATGCTCGGGGTCCCTTTGGAAGATTTGAAGGCTGGGAACTGGCATCATCAGAAGGTTTGGCTGGGGCTGGAGGATCGCTTCCAGTGTGGTTCCCTCACGTGGCTGGCTCTCCATGTGGGTCTCTGATAGGGCTGCTTGAATGACTTCCCCCAAAGCGAGTTCCAGGCAGAGATGGCAGAGTCTTTTAGTACCTGGCTTCAGAAGTTGCATGCCATCATTTCTGTCATATTCTGTCGATTATACAAATTAGTTCTTATTTAATGTGTCAGCATGGGGAGGTTACTACACTAACTATAGTGGGAGCTGAAGATCACTAGAGACCATCTTGGAGGCTAGCTACCATTAATGTCTGAGAGTAAGGCAGGAGCTCAGATTGCCCAACAAGGAAGACTTGATGCTGAGTCCCTTTTCTGCTTTGCAGAACTGCTCATCCTTCAAAACCCTGGATAGATACCACCTCCTCTGTGATGCCTTCCCTGATCCCTTTCCTTCTGTGCCTCCCAGCCCCAAAGGTGAATTCATTGTTCCTTCCTAAACAGTGCCTTTTCAATAGAGGCCATCTCCCCCAAGGAGTGAAAACTGATTTTTGTGGGGAGGGGGCAAAATGTCTCGCTTTTTTATGTATAAAGCACAGGACATACATACATACAGTATATAAATAGGCATATAGTCTATTTGTGGCATTAAAGTTTCAAGAGTGGGGCAGGATTAGAAAAAATCACTCTACTGGGAGAGTGAGAATGATAGTGAAAAGAGGGCTGAGAAGCATGGTTCTATACTGCTTCTGTATTGCATACATACAGTCTTTACATTTTGTGGAAAATAGTTTATTCTATATCCGGTCTTCCCTACTACACAGTAAGCTTCTTGGGGGCAGGGACTCCCATTCTCTTCATCTCCCAGTTGCCAGTGCCTAGCACGGAGCCTGGTACACAGATCATCACTGAGCGCTGGGAAGTGTCTGGGAGCCTGAAACCCTCCACTGCAGATATAGGAACAAAGATCTAAATCCTGATGGGGAGTAGCCCTGGAGCCTGATTTCTGCCTCCCCCGATTCTCAGGGAACACAACCCTATTTGTCATGGGCTAGACTCTGGGGACCTCCCCATCCCCTTCCCAAAAGGCTGACCTTGCTTACAAAGATGGTAGAGGGCTGAGTGAGTAGGTCTGCTGTCATAGGACTTGATGAATTCCTTAACTTATTCAAAACTGGGCTCTGAAACAGTTTTGTAAATGGGAAAATGCATGTAATTTGTGTAATTGAAAAGTAGCTCTGACTTCCCTTTGGGGGAGACAGCCTGGAATACGTAATCAGTTGTTTCAGTTTCCTGGTGCTACAAAAATAGAGATGTGCACGACAGAGGGGTGAAATGCACCCTGGTGCTGAAATTGGTTAAATTTAACTTGCTTTTGCCGGGCTTCTTGATTCATGGTTGCTGTGTTGAGAGGCCAATATTGCCTAAGTCGTGATATGAGTCCTTAGCCACTGGGCATGTCAGCTCCTCCAACTAGATTTGAGGACCTTCATAGAGGCCAGAGTCTGACATGCGGGCTCTGTCTCTCTCCCATCTGTCAGACCCACCCAGGTGGAGGCTCAGACCTGGGTCTTGCAATAGGAATGACACACCAGGGCATAGCGTGGAGTCACCTGGGAAGGGCCGGGGTCTAGCCATTGCAGACTGAGCAGTGTTCAGATTGGAGAACACACAGGGTGCTGGGGAGGAGGAAGGAATATTGGCTTCCAGAGCTGCATGGCTCTTTGAGAAACTGGTAGAGTTAGAGCGGAGCAGGGTTTGTGCTTGTGGCTGGAAGCATCCAGCAGGGAACAGGCTGCCTGGCTGTGAAGCAGTGAGTTCTCTGCTGCCCGAGATTCCCAAGCATTCAGTCTCCACCAGTCCTGCTGTTGGGGATATTTACTATGTTGAGGAGGCACAGACCAGGATGGTGGCTCTCAAACTATATTGTAAGTTATAGGGTCTACAGTTGTGCTGCTGTTAATGCAAATTTCTGGCTCTGCTCTGAGCAGGTCCTGGTTAAGGACTGGACACCCCACTGCTCACCCCTGCTGCTGGGTCTATACCAGCGGCTCA
Organism: Myotis brandtii; assembly: GCF_000412655.1. Classification (NCBI taxonomy): domain Eukaryota; kingdom Metazoa; phylum Chordata; class Mammalia; order Chiroptera; family Vespertilionidae; genus Myotis; species Myotis brandtii. Next base: position 953,117 of record NW_005362270.1, on the reverse strand, counting down.
GGTGATTAGATGCAGTTGACTCCTGGCGACTTGTTAAGCCAGGTGATTTCTAAGGCCAGTTCATAGACACTGGGACCTACTAACAAGTGCTCCTGGTCCAGAGAACTTTAATTCATGCTGCGCCTGTGGAGCCATAGCAGGGGATGCCGCTGGAGAAAATATCCTAGTGCTGCCAGGATGAAGCCCATGATCCTTGGTGTGATAAGAGGGTGCTCCATCACCTTGCCATTCTCCCTGCCCACTTCCTGCTCCTACATGCCGAGGGCTTTGTACAGGCTGTTTCCTCTGCCCGTGGTCCCTTCGCCTGGCAGGATCATGGTTATCCTTCCTGGCACAGCTTGCTTGGCCTTTCTTGGTGAAGCGCATCCTTCCCTATGCTCCAGTACCCACACACCCCTCCCAAGGTGTTTGCTGCCCTGTGCTTGCACCTACCCTGGCCTTGAGCTGCCTAAGGTCAGGGCCTGGCCTCGTTCAGCCCTGTACCCTGGGCCTGGTGTAGGCCTGGCTCCGATGCTGAGTGGCACCCAGGCAATCTTTGCTGGCATAGTTCTGGATTCCTGCCTTCTAGGCCTCAGGCTCGTACCCTGATCCTGAGGGCAGATCATAAGAGCCTGCCAAACTTGGGAGGACCCAATGGCTCTGCACCTGCAGCTCCTTGTTAAAGAAAAGGAAAAGGAGGCCTGAAATGGCCCCTACCTCTGCATCAGCCCTCGCCCCCTATCTCTGGACCCAATATATATTTTTTAAATCCTCACCTGAGGATATTTTTCCATTGACTTTTAGAGAGAGCGAAAGACAAAGAGAAACTTCGATGTGAGAGAGACACAACAATTGGTTGCCTCCTGCATGCGCCCTAACCAGGGCCTGGGTCAGGGAGGAGCCCACAACCGTGGTATCTGCCCTTGACCAGAATGGAACCCAGGACCCTTTGGTCCTCCGGCCGATGCTCTGCTCACTGAGCAAAACCGGCTAGGCTGGACCCAATACTTTTTTTTTTTAAACAGTTTTTTTATATATATATATATTTTATTGATTTTTTACAGAGAGGAAGGGA
>NW_005362270.1:933751-951959 GCF_000412655.1 Myotis brandtii | reverse complement strand
TGACCGGGATCGAACCTGGGACCTTTCAGTCCGCAGGCCGATGCTCTATCCACTGAGCCAAACCGCTTTTGGCTGGACCCAATACTTTTTAACTAATATGTTTCCTTTGAAAATTTTTGCAGACTCCCACAGAATCCTATCCTCAGAGGTCTGAAAGTGGCTTGCTTCTCACCGTGCTTTGCACTTTTTTTGAGCAGTTTTGCAGACCTCCCAGCAGCCTAGTCTGCCCTTCTGAAAGCATAAGGGTCTGGGGGGAAAGCAGGAGGATTTGGAGCTGGATGGGGAAGATGGAGGCAGGGCAGCAGGAACAAGAGAGGGAGGCAGAGCCCAGCGAAGGAACAAGAGATGCTACGAGAGGGGCTTTGACCTCCTCAGAGACCAGGACAAAGCTCCTTCTTTCAGCTTACAGACAGAAATAGTCTAGCTGATGAAAATAAAGTCAGATTCCTGAAGGGATAAAGGGCTGCTCTCAGGAAAATGCAAACACTACTTCGTCATCAACCATATCCCGCAGAGCCTGTCCTTTAAAAGGCAGCCTCCTATATATCCCAGCCATTCCTGTGCAAAATTCCCCTACTTTACATCCTGCCTTTTTTACTGTTTAAATTGTATTGCTTGATGAACCAAAATTTAACAATTGACTATTTTACTTTATTTTACAGATGAAAGTATTTTATTATTTAACATTAAAATAAATTCAAATATTAAAAAAAAGGCAGCTGCAGCAGATTAGTATGAAATCGTAGATGCATTTCTCCTGGCACCAACCCAAGAGTCCCCTCGGCAGCCTACCCTGCCTGCCAGCCTGCCTTGGCACTCCCTCCACGTCCTTCCTGGGAAGGAGCACTTCAGTTTGTGATGGGGCTGTCTCCTGGGAGGAGCTCCTGTGCAGGAGTGGAGGGAAGGAGGGCATGCAGAGGGAGAATGTTGACTGCGTTAGTAGGTGTGTTGGCAACTATGTCCCAGCATATTTAGGACTTGATTTCTGAAAACCCTAAATCATGCTTGGTTTTAACATTTAAAAAAAATCAAGCCTTTTGCTATTTACAGAATTCCAGAATCACTTAAATTGCCGGTCAATGCCATTTGCTTCGTAAGAACAGGAATGTTGTCACCTGGCTTGATTTTCTCAGGTGATTATCTTATTAAAGTTCTATGTTGTGTGAAAAATCAAAAGATTGTTTCTTCCATAGCTGTGGGTTGTAGAATTTGAGGTAGATTCATAGAAAGGCAAAGCTGGTAAGGACTTAATAATCATTTCGTTCAGTCTCCCCATTATACAGATTGGGAAACAGAGGCCCAACACAGGTAGGACCTTGCCCAAGTTCCTACAATAACAGCAGAGCTGAGTCCCATGGCTCGCTCCTCAGTGCTTTGTAATATATACTGTGGTCTTAGTCATCTCTCTCAGCCTCACTTTTTCTCCTGGAATGTGAGAATAACAAGCTAGCCTTCTGTATTTCTTGCAATTGTGAGGATCAGTGAAGGCTTTTCTTTTTTAAAAATGAAAGTACTTTTATAGACTATAAAACAGTAAGTAGCTGCTGTTACAATGACAAGTTTTCCTTGGTTCAGACCTCTGATTACAGTGATGGGTGTTTAAAAATTACCCCCTGCTTTGCATCAGCAGCAAAGGTTGTTTACTCTGGCACTGCAGACCCTGAAACTAACGTCAGAAGCAGAATGGAGGCTCTTCAGGGCCTACCTCTCAGATGCAGTGAGTTAAATCACAGGGATGTGAAGTATAGCAGAGGGAATACAGCCAATAATATCGCAATAACTTTGTACCGTGACAGGTGAATACTGGACTTTTCGCGGTGATCACTTTGTACGGTATATAAATGTCAAATCACTATGTTGTACATGTAAAATTAATATAATATTGCATGTCAACTATACTTTAATTAAAAAGTGATTTACATTCCAGAATGAAAAAAAAAATTCAGCAGGCCAGCCCACATGGTGCCACACCCTTGCTGTGGAGCAGATAACAGGGACTGTGGACTTGACTGGAAACCATTTAGGAACGTCGGTGTGATTAGGCACCGTTGGAAACTTTGCTGTGGCTACTGTCTAAGAAAGAGAATGGAGGCCAATAATCCAGGGCGGGTCAGAGCCATTTCTTGGCGCTGGTCTTCAGAGGGGCCATTTAGCACATTAATAATCTATGAGATGCTTCCTCCTTCTAGATTCATAGAAAAAAAAGGGTGGGGGAGGAGAAGGAGAAGGGATATTAAGGGCATGCACTGTGAGCCAAGTAGAGGGGGCGGGAGAGACCCCACAGACCACCAGAGCCCATGGATGGGCCTTCCTGGCCCTGTCAGTGTATGCCTAGAACAGTAAAGCCTGCTTCCGAGAGCAGGTGGCATGTCACATGTGAGGTGAGGAGAAGTTGGTAGCTTTTGGTTTAGATATAAATGGGTGAGAGGAGGTATGAGCTCTCAGAAGGGATGCCAGCAGTATCTTCTGTGGGGAAGGACATGTGTTCTCTTCTCACTCATTCATTCATTCATTCACTGACTCGTGCTTATATTTATTTATCCATTCCCTCACTAAACAAGTGTTATGCCTGCTGTATACTCTCCCAGGCCTAGTGTGAATTCCAGTGCCCAGTGCTGCCACCTCAGGACAGTTGGACATGGCAGAGAGGCAGTTTGGCACAGTAGCCAGGACAGAGGCCTGCAATCCGTAAACTCTGGGTAATTGTCCCTTCTCTGTCTCTTATTGATAAAGCAAGCTTGGACTAATTGGCAACCTCCTACAGCCTCACTGAACTTATCTGCAAAATGGGCTAGCTAAATCTGCCCTTCTTCTAGGGTCATTGAGAGGAAGAGACAGGACAGGGAAAGTGGAGCAGGTAGAAGCACCTTGCAGACTGCAAGCCCCTAGAGATGTATGGGTAATATTATTACTACTGATGCTTTGCCATCTGAGACACCAGCCAGGCCCTGGGCAGGGAGCTCCTTGATGATTTTTAGGTCTCAATTTCTCTCCGGATTCAAAGCTGTGTGGATGAGATGAACTGTCACAGATCATGAAGGTGACTCAGAACAGTTAAATTAAAACAGAGAACCTACAGGAGAGACAAAATAAGCCCACGGCAGCTGTAAGAGGCACACACACTCTTTTTTTTTAGTTGAGTGTTCACAGAAGCAGAGGCAAAGAAGGGCATGATGCTGTTGAGTGCATGGTGGTTCCCATTCTATTCCTGCCAAAGACCCCAACTCAAATCTTTCCTGTCCAGCTGGTTAAAGATTCAATTCAAGGTTCTGACCCCATTATTAATTCCAGACCATGGTATCTAAACTAATACCATGTAACTCCAATGGCCTCATTGTTTATGCATCTTTCACCACCAGCCCCTTTCTGGAAACATGCAGGGTGTAAATAATTCATTCTAAATAAATCACTCGCACTGCTCACAGTAGAGTGATGCTGCTAGTAAGCAGCATGACTGCAGATAGCATTGAGTCTGGAATTATAAGCTGAGTCTGGAAAGAACTGGAGAGGGAATTAGAAAAGTAACTCCCTCCAGAGAACAAATGTGTAAAATGGGTATAATAACCAACTTATAGGGCTGTTGTGAGGGGTAGAAGTAATCACTGTGGAGCAGGAAGTGTGGGCAGGAAAGTCTTGGGCAAACGGGGATGAGTTGGTCATCCTCGCCAGCCCTTGTCCTGCATCTAGGAACAGCCTGGACCTCTGTGCACTTGTTAGCACTCGGGTGATTCTGCTGTACAGAAGTGGGTGGGATTCAGGTACCAGATGAGGGGTCGTACTCGGCAATGCTTCTCAAATGGATCTGAAGGTAGGGCTCCTCAGGTGGGCTGCGGTGTGGGGGGGGGGGTTACTGGTTTACTGGTTAAAAATCAGATTCCCAGGTCCACTGATCAGCATCTCCAGGGAAGAAGCCTGGGAAGCTGATTTTTAACAAGTACCCTGGATAGTTCTTATCATCAAGGACATTTGGGAAACACTGGTCTAGCGATTGTCCAAAGCTGTGGGGTCCACGATACCAGCAGAAGCACCTGGGAGCACATTAGAAATGCAGATGTCTAGGCCCCACCCCAAACCTGCTGATCCTGAATCTGAATTTTCACAGGACCCTAAATTGTTCTTGCTGCTCTAAGGTGCCTCTCATCCAGGACTACCAGGGGTCTGTCATGGGAGCCCAGGTGTCTGCTGAGGGAGAAGGTTTTTAAGGCTAGGCAATCAGACTCTGGAGTTGGCTTAAGGAAAACACCTATGATTCAGCCCCAGGATCCCCTCTTGGAATGTCAGAGTGAAATGCGGGTGCAGTCAGTGCTCTCACCAGCTCTGGATGTCCCTGCAGTCAGCATCACGGACCACAGGGGCTCTTGTTAAACTGCGGTGCAGACAGAGTGTGTCCTGCTCAAGCCCAGGTCTGACACACTAACCCGGGAGCCTCTTTCAGCCAGTAAGACACCAGCCCCCTAGTGACCAGGAGCACACAGAGGGGACCCCTGGCTCCAACTGAGGACCAAAGGAAAGAGCACTAGGTCAACATGAGGGCGCCTGGCTTCCGTCTGTCCCTGCCATCTCCTGGATGGTGGGGCCTTACACAAACCTCTTCCTCTTGCTGGAGCCTGAGCATCTTCACCTGTAAATGTCCTGTTTCCCCCCAGGCCCGTGGCAATGCTCCTGTGAGGCAGGGCCTGGGGTCCTTGGTGGCTGCTGGGCAGGTGCTCTGGAACAAAAGCACAGGGTTTGTGTCATAGCACAGCACTGACTGCCCCTTCTCTGTCCCATGTGATAGGATGGTCTTGGGCCCATTTGTACAGAGGGGCTAACCTGCTTGATCAACTTACCATACCAATATAACTGGGTGCATTTCTTGGGCTTGGGGTCCAATGGACTGGGTTTATATCTAGGTTCTGGCACGTGTTAGCCAGTAACCTTGGGCAGGTTCCTTAGCGTCTCACAGTCCCAGCTCCTTATCTGTGACCCTGGCTGGTTGTGCAATGACCTTAGATGATGCCCACACAGTTCCCTGTGTTATGCTTCACATTCCTCCTCCTGGGGACTCCTACTCAAGGACTCGGGTACCCAGACAGCCACCTGTTCTACCTCCCAGGTAGAGGCAGGACCCTGAGATCTAGGATCCGTTCCCTGGGACTAGCTGGGTAGCCTGTGTACCCTTGACTTCCCTGGGCCTCCTATTGTAAAGGGGGAGTGTTGGACTAGTTGATGAGCCATATAACCTTGATAATGTCATGCCATTATTCCCAATATCCCCTGTGGCTTAAAGCCATCAGCACCTACCTTAAACCTGTTGTATTCTCTCTTGGGCCCTGCCTATGACTCCCTCCATTAGGATCTCACGATCTGAGGCCTGGTTCTCTTTCTGTTCCTAAGCCACTTACCACTTAGGCATGCAGTTCCATGTAGAATAGTGGAAACAGCCTTGCAGTTAGGCCAAGTTCTCAGCTTCGATGTCTCTTAATCTCCACTAGATGAGGAAACTGAGGCACAGAGAAGTTGAGTGTCGTGCCAAGGGATTGGCAGGACTAAATGGCTCCAGAGTCCCTGCTGGCAATCACAGGAGCACTGCCTCTCACACAATCTCATTTAATCCTCAGGGCAACACTGTGGGGAAGGGAGAGCAGGCATCATCCTAGTTAGGCCTGTTTTTCAGAATGAGGAAAACAAAATGCTGGGAGCAGACCTCAGGGCATAGGAGTGGGGTCTCTGGAGGCTATGGAGGGAGGCTCCCTCCATGTCTCTAGGGTCCCTCCCTGCCCCTCTCTGCAATGAGCTTCCTCCCTGTCAGCAGATGACAACTCAGGCTGGTGTGAACCTCTCAGTGCAGGCCTGTGTTCTCCTTGTAAATCATTCATCACACACACACACACACACACACACACACACACACACTACTTTTAAACCTATTACTCATCCAGTTACTTGTTATGTATAAAAAATAAATGGTTCTTGAATTCAGAAAATAGATGGACTGGTTGTTGGTAGAAATCAATAACTATGCTAAGTATTTCAAGCATACAGGGCTTAAGAGTTCTGCTCTGAGAGGTTTTATAATGAATGGGTTGTGTTTTTTTAATAGAGCATAGCCTAATTTCATTTTGAATTATACAGAAGGTTTTCACTTTTAGTGTGTTTACTAAGAAGATTAAATAATTTATTATTTCCACGATGAAGAGATAGAGGCTTATAAATCGAGAAGTGCTCAACTTGAGAAAAACAGTCCTAGGTAGATAACTGTTAGATTATGTCCAAATGATAATATAAGCATAAATTTCTCAAATGTCCCCTAAGTTCCCACATAGGCTGTTACATAGCACTTCTAAGATGGTGCGTTGGCTTTTCATGTGCCAGGGACTGACTCCCTTCTCATGTTCGGTGTCTTCTGAAACTCTAGGCCCATTGCTAGAGTCACAGGTACATAGACACTTGGCACAGCAGGGCAGCTGTGACCCAACCCAGCAGCCTAGACTAGCAAAAAGGAATCTTTCCTCAGTTCTCAGCTTAAGCATTTCTTTTCTGGGAAGCCTTTCCAGCCAGATTACTGCCTCCAAGACACATCTGCCTGGCAGCATCATCAAAGGTTCAATTCGCATTCTGTGCCAGGCTTGTCTGATCATTGTGGGCTCCCTCCGTGAGGGTGGGACCACATCTCCCTTGTTGGTGGTGGGAAGCCCAGAGTCTGGGCTGGAATTTAAGAGAACCTCCAGGAATCATTGTTTTTGTTTTGTTTTGGGTTTTTCCCTTCTCAATTTCTCCCTCTGTAAGTAGCATTATGAATTCACGGATCTTTAAAAATATATTAAACGGATGCCATTTCAATCAGTTGCAGACATTATGTTTTAATGCAGAGTGTTTTCGTTGCTCTCCTTATGTTTCTACCTCTGTCCCAAATTTTCTTCCAGTTGTTTATTTTGAAAATTTTCAAACCTGCAGAAAAATTAAAAGAAAACACAATGAACATCATATTTCCTTTACCCAGATTCACCAATTGTTTACGTTTTGCCATGTTTGCTTTCCTCTCCCTTTCTGGGCCCCTCCCCACCTCTCCACACTCATTTTTTTGTTGAAGCACTTGACAATAATTTACAGACATAATGACACTTCACCCCTTAATGTGTCAGCATGAATCTCCTAAAAACAATTATATTCTCTTACATCACCAGAATATAATTATCACATCTAAAAAAATTAACAGTAAAACAGTAACATTACCTAATATGTGGTCCATATTCAAATTTCGCCACTTGTCCCAAAATGTCCTTTTTGCCACTTATTTGTGGGTGGTGGGTGGGTGAGAAGGGATCAAGGATCAAACCAGGGAGCTTGCATTGTATTTGTTGTCATGTGCTCAGTTCTTTAAACTAGAAGGTTCCTTTGTTTTTTTGCTTTCAGGACATTGATCTTTTTTAAAAGCCCAAGCCAGTTGTATAAAACGTCCCACAAATCCCAAATCTGGACTTGATCATTTTTTCATGATTAGATTCAGATTAAACAGTTTGGGCAAGAATGCTATGCTTTTTAAATACCATGTTCTTCCCAGTGCATCACACCACGGGCCTACATTTGAACTATTACTGATGATGCTAAATTTGATCACTGGCTAAGGTGGTATCTGCTGGTTTATTGTGAAGGTACCTTTTCCTCTCAGTAATTATTAACTAATCTTTGGGGTAAGACTTTGAGACCATGTGAATATCCTATTTCCCCACAATCTTTTACCCAATGGTTTTAGCATCAATTTATGGTCCTTGCCTGAGTCACTATTAATTACTTTGGAGTTGCAAATGATCATTTCCAATTCCGGTGTTCCTTCTACATTTAAGCTGGCATTTTTCTCTGCAAAAGAGCATTCCCTTTTTTAGTGCTTTCTTTCTCTCCTCCTGCCCTCTTCTCGCCCTTCCTCTCCTCTCTGCCCTTAGTTAGTTTGGGCATTTACCTGCCCTAGACTTAAATGGGCCATTTCTCCAAGGATTCTGATTCTTTCTGGTGAGGAATCATAGTTAGAAACCAAGATCTGGGTGCTAGGTATACTCATTGCTACTGGGGCTCACTGCTTCTAGATATTTTCAGTGAACTGAGCTAGAAAATATATTTAATGTTTTAAACAAAATGTTTAAACTTTAATCTGACCACAAGGAGATAATGAGACAAATATAGGACATTCTACAAGTCACCCAGCCTGGATTCTTCAAAGAAGTTAATGTTGTGGAAAATAGTAGGAACAACAGAAAGGCAGGGGACTGTTCTTAGATGAAAAGAGACTAAAAAAATGACAACCAGATGCAAGGCATGAATGTCTATTGAATCCTGAATTTTAAAAATGTAAACAGCATTGTTGGGAAATTGAAGAAATCTGAATGTGTACTATACATCACATGATACTGAATTTCTGCTCATTTTCATGATGTGATAATGACAAATGTAATGATATAGGGGAATGTCATTCTTAGGAGCTGCATCCTGAACTATTTAGGGGTAAAGTGTCAAAATGTTGATAAGTTTATTTCAAATGCTTTAAAACCAAAAATTATGTGTGTACATGTGTGTATGTGTATCTTTGTGTATATATATGTGAGTGTATATATTTATATGTATATATTTATTTAGAGAGAGAGAAGAAAGTAGATGTGGAAAATGGTGAATGGTGAAAGGAATATGGTGTTCATTGTACTGTTCTTTCAACTTTTTTGTAGATATTTCACAATTAAAGAGCTGTGTGTATGTTGTGTGTGTGTGTGTGTGTGTGTGTGTGTGTGTGTGTGTGTGTGTTATGTTGGGAGGGGGGACAGTAAAGATGTGTCCAAATGTCCTTTATAGATTTTTCTCTGTGTGACTACCAAGTATAGCAACTTGATATACTCTTTTTTAAAAATTTATTTTATTGTTGAGAGCGTTACAGATGTCCCACCATTTCCTCCCATTTGAATGCCTTCATTTTTGTTTGTTTTAAGTTTTTAGGGATTGATATTTTTCTTCGTATTGATTAATTTTATTTTAAACTAGAGGCTCAGTGCACAAAATTTGTGCACTCAGGGGTCCCTCAGCCGGGCCTGTGCCCTCTCCCCGTGGGCCTAAGCTAGCATTCGGACATCCTTAGCGCTGCCGCAGAGGTGGGAGAGGCTCTGGCCACTGTTGCTCTGTGAGCCTGGCTTCTGGCTGAGCACCGCTCCCCCTGTGGGAGTGCACTGACCATCATGGGGCAGCTCCTGCATTGAGCGTCTGTCCCCTGGTGGTCAGTGCGTGTCATAACGACCAGTGGGTCCACCGTTTGGTCAATTTGCATATCAGCCTTTTATTATATAGGATGTATACAACTTTTATATGATTCTATAGTCAAAACTATACAACAAGTAGAGAATTCTTGGCTCTGATTCAGCTTGTTCTGTTCCATACCACCCCTATAGATAACCATTTTTATTAGTTTTTTAAAATTTATTCTTCCAGTGTTTCTTCTTGCAGATTGTGTGTGTGTGTGTGTGTGTGTGTGTGTGTGTGTGTGTTTATTCCTTTACTTCCTTCTTACACAAAAGGGAGCATACTATATATGCTGTTCTGTACCTTGTTTTTTCACTTACTTGACCCAGAACTCACTATTTTATCGTTCTATAATGACATTCCTTATTCTTTTTTACAGCCGCTTTGCACTTCTTTGTGTGGATGTACTATAGTGTGTATAGACAGTCTCCTACTGATGGACATTTGGATTGTTTCCAATCTGTTGGAATGACCTTGGCTATGTGTCATATTTGTGCCAGTGTAAATTGGGGATGAATTCCTAGAAGTGGAGTTTCTAAGTCAAGAGAAAACGCATCTATAATTTTTCTAGAAAATAAGTCTTCATTGAATGAATGAGAAAACGAATGAATGAATTTGATTGATTAAGAAGAGCAGAAAGTAAAAGGCTAATATCCAAATGGAGACATAAACAATTAGGCCAGTGATGGCGAACCTATGACACGCATGTCAGAGGTGACATGCGAACTCATTCTTTTGGTTGATTTTTCTTTGTTAAATGGCATTTAAATATATAAAATAAATACCAAAAATATAAGTCTTTGTTTTACTATGGTTGCAAATATCAAAAAATTTCTATATGTGACACGCCACCAGAGTTAAGTTAGGGTTTTTCAAAATGCTGACATGCCAAGCTCAAAAGGTTCGCCATCACTGAATTAGGCTAAATGTCTTTGTGAAAGAGGCTGGTTTAAAACCCTTCTGGCAATGTTGTCTCTAGTCCACCAATTCTCATTTTCTCACCTAAAGAAAGAAGTCTTTCTCCTTGGTTTGTAAACTAAGCATCAAATTATAAAATCACAAAGTCTCAGAACTGAAATAAAGAGCTACAAGGAGGGCACCCACGGAAAGAGGGGGGGACTAACAGAGAGATGAAGAAGAAACCCCAAATTTAATTCACTCCCCTCCGATTCAATAACAGTAAGTGAAATATCTGCTTTGTAATAAAGCATAATTGTTTTTTGTTTCAACCAAGAGTCAAATGTAGAACTGTATTACTGAAAGCCCTGAATGCCTTCTGGGGTATTACAGAAAGAGTGCAGTGGTTCAGACCCCTGAATGCTTTCTGTCACAATGACATCTTTTTCAACAGAACTCTCTGAGTGTAAATGATTTTGTTCCACATTTTTGGTGTTATTCTAGGGCATTCAAATGTAGTCATGATGATGAATTGGATCAGGTGGAGGGTTTGACTGGCGGTGTGCATCCTGGCCGCTGATGTGGGTGTTCACGTTTGCTGAGGGTAGCCTGGGATTATGTAGTCATGGCACTGGGAGCATTCGGTTTTGATTCCGAGCAGGCAGCATGGAGCAGCAAATGAGTTTAGTTCAGCCCAGCTGTGGACTTGGGCTGTGAGCCTGGGCAAGTCCCTTGTCCTCAAAGTGTAAAACAAGCCCAAGATGGCAGATAAATGAATGATGTTGGTGCTATTATTTCCCCTTCCTGTGCTAATTGCAGACATAACTAATTGATCACCACAGGCTGTCCACTGACTTAACCCCCTTCTCTTGGCAGCCACTGTCAGGCCCCGCTGACAATATCACATAGGCTCAAGTGTATTTACCATTTCTGACTTGGATGGTTACATAGGGCTACCAGGTAGTATACAGGATGCCCAGCTAAATTTGAATTTCAGATAAATAAAAACAATTTTTTAGTACAAGCATGTTCCAGATATTGCTTAATATGATAACCCCTTACTTAGGCCATTTCTACTTCTACAATTATTTTTTTCTATGTCATTAATTTCTTTTATTTGAGAGACCCACACTCTTTTTGGTACTTATGATAGTGCCCATTCTCCAGTGCCCAGATGAGAGTCTAGCTCATTCTAGATTGTTTAAATTCATATTATGACTTAATTTAATGGAAAGTGATGGAGATTTCAGTAGATTTTTATTTCTGAGGACCTATATTTTTGTAAGACTTCTTACTGAACCTGCAGTTCTTGTTCTCAGACCTCATCGTTTGCATGTCACTTTCTTAATTTTGCCAAATCTATATACCACCAGTATTATTAACTTATTTAGTATTTTCATTTAAATTGATTTATCCTTTTTTTTAAATACCATGAATGGAAACGTAGTATCATTTACTAAGAAGATAGTATAAAGGTAAATAAAGAGAAAACATTCCTATTAAGATATAAAATACTAATCTGGGTTCACCTAAAAATCATTGGATATGCCACCAACAGTGCCCATAAGACACAATCCTGAGTAATGCAAACTCCCTGCCAATTTGGGAATCCCTTCATGGCCCTATTAGATGATTCTTGAGCTTTTCCTTCAATACCTCCAGTTATGGGGAACTCAGTACTTTGCAAGGTTTTGACTCATTTTTGAACATCTTATTATTAAATATTTCTACTTTATATTGATCCATATCAGCCTCCCAGATACAGTCAGACATTGATTCCAGTTTTCCCTCTGGGACCCACACATTACGTTTGCTCCATTTGCATTCATTCATGCATTCATTTGTTCAACAAGTATTTGAGTGCTTATTATTTTGCAGTCTTATTGAGGGAAGTAAGGATGCAATTGTAATACAGTATGGTAAGGTCTTGATGGCGGTGGCCTAGCCTGGAGGTGGGGAGTGTTTAGGAAGGCTTCTTCATAGGGAAACGAGAGAGAGCCGTGTATGTTTTGGGAAATACAAGGCTGGAGTGAGAGGCTGAGAAAGGAGCCTGGAGTGGTAGAAAAGGTGGGGTCAAGCAGACCAATTGAGCCTCCTAACCCTCACCGTCCATTAGCACAAGGACTTATTTCCTATAATACAGTTTCATGTAAAAGTTCTCTCTCTCTTTTTTTAAAGGGCCCTGGAGAGTTAGTCAGGACTAACAAGTAAGGAAACTGAGGCCTAACAGACTGCTGGTGGACTTGCAGCGGATACACAGAGGAACTGGGTCTTTGTGCTCCATAGCCACACATCCATTTTCATTTCCTTTAACCCCTGCCCCGGCCCCAGCCCCACTGGTCCAGGATGACCTCCTCTGCCTCACTGACGAAAACCTCACATTCTTGGAAAGCACCTTTGAATCATTTAACTTGATTCAACTTCATTTTCCCAGGACTGACCATGAAGCAAATCTGAGAGATCTAGAGTCCAACGTCCTGTTGCTCCCTTCCTTATGGAAGGCATTGGCTCACAAGGGTACATTGAACCTAAGATGACCCCTTCTTGTGGAGCTCTGATGTCCCTGAGATTTAGCCTTCCCACAGAAAGGGGAAGAAATAGTGCTAGGAGAACTGAGGGACAGCAGGAAGGCTCCCTGGAGGAGGTGGCTGTGAACAGGCTTGGACAGATGAGTAGGAGGTGGCCCTGGAGAGATGGGAAGATCCCGCAGATGAATACGCTGAGTCCTCTTCCACTGCAAGCATCGAGCTGGGCCCCAGCATACCTTTCCCTCCATAGATGCTATTTCAGCCTATCAACTAATTAAAGGTTCTAAATTGACATGAGGAGACATGATTTTTGCAGTGTGGTAATTAAAAGGCAGTTGGCTTCACAGCTGTGATCACATGAGAGCGCTTCTTACCCCTAAAGACATCAGCTGAAAGCCAAGTGCAAAGGAGCTGAGGAAACCAAAGAGGTTTCTAATGTAATTTGTTAATTTCCTGCATTTGTCACCTGCACAGCTGTGAGGGGAAAATGGAACATTCTACCAGAAGTTGAAGAGAAAATTAAAGACATACATTCTAATTGTACACAATTAGACAAGCAATATAATCATTTTTTAAAATTAACAAACCATTTAAAAATCACTAGATTAAAATTTAGAAGGCCTAATTTAGAATTATGTCTCTGCCTGGGGGCAGCCATGTCTCTATGAGCCAAACCTTTCATTCATTGAGGCTTCTCATCTGTAAAATGGGTATATTCTCCCACTCTGCCTTCCTTATGTTGTGGTATTATTGAGGGAAAGAGCCGTTAAGTTAAAATGCCTTTCATAATTGCAAGAAATCCCATCTAACCGTATAACTTCTAAACCTAGAAGTTGGGTGCCTTTGCTCTTTCCGACCTCACAATCACCCTGAGACAGGGGTGTGACACCCTGGTTTACAGAGAAGGAGACAGATCCCAAAAGTTGAAGTAATGTTCTCAAAGTTGCCTAGTGAGTAGTGGGGCTGGCATTTGAACCCAACCTGTCCAAACTGAACCCCCAAATTCTTATGGGCCAAACTGCTCTCTCAGCACTGACTTGGTCTTGCTGTTTCACTATTTGACTCCTGTTTTTTTACTTTAAAAAAGAAAAATAAAGAATTTGAGAAGTAATATTTGTTTTCCAACCTTCTTTAAATGAAATAATGATAGAAATTTTGAAGAGGGGAGTGATGAAGTAAACAAAAATCACAGAATGACACATAACAAAAAAATTGTATCTTAGAGACCAAAAAATTAAATTATTTTACAATTTACTATTTACAAATAAATAAAAGCCATTTCTTCAACTAAGTGATGGGCAGTTGGATATTGGCTTTGTTATTACTCCTTCAACTGAACATCCATATTTTATATACTTATATATGTAGTTTATATTTTATAATAGAAATTTGAAAAGAAAAATGTGAAGAATTTTCTCTTAAAAAAATCAAATATACCTATGAGTTTGGTTTCATATAACTGAATTGGACTATTTTGGGGAATCAAAAGCATAATAAGCCATAAATGTGGAGTGATTGTTTTTCTTTTAAGCAAATTTTATTTTTTATTCTTCCTCCTTTTAAATGGCCCAGTTGCTTCCTCAGCTTTTATCCAACTGCCTCCCTAAGAAGCAGCATTGCATGTTTGAGGGAGAACTGTATGCCAAGAACAAAAGTCCCAGGTTCAAGTCCTAGCCTTGCCACTTGCTAACATGTGAGTTTGAGCAAGTCACTTACCCTCTCTGAGCTTGTTTCCTCATCTATTAAATGAGGGTAATAAGGTCTACTCTACCTATAACATGGGCTTTTGTGAAGGTCAAAGTTAGACTAAAGAAGTGAATGTGTTTTGGAAATTGTTTTTCACAGAGAAGCATGGGAGTCTATGGAATGAGCGAAGGCTTGTGAAGTCAGAGTCTCTGCTCTGCCAATTGCTTGCTGTGTTGCTGTGTGACCAAATGCAGGTGACTTAACCTCTTTGAGCCTCAGTCTCCACATCTGAAAAATGCAGATCACAGTAGTATCTGTCTCATAGGGTTGTTTTGCACATTAAATGAGAAAGTGAATGTCAAGCCCTTCGTGCAATGCTTCCCCACGCTCATTCTGCAGTAACTTCAGGGAGTCAAATATCTGAGCTCATATCCCAACCAAGTCCCTTGCTAGTTGTACCTGCCTGAGCTTGTTTCTTCGCCAGGACACAGAGATACTAATGCTTTCTATGTCTCCCTCACAAATGGCTATAAGTTCCCAATAAGAATACAGGCATGGGAGTGAGTGGTAAAAGCTGAACTGCTGTGCGCCTCTGAGTGAGTAAACACTAAAACTCAGCAACTGGAAGGAGAGATGAGTGTTCCCCAAGTGGTTCCAGCCCAACTCTCTCTCTGACTAAAGAGGTTTCAAGCCTTAGAGCAAATCTACGCACGATGCTCGAGCAGGCCCTTTGTGGGAGTGGGGCCTCAAGAACTCACCCGAATGCCAGGCATTCATTTCCCCTCACTTACTTGGGAGGTGCTTTGCAGCCGCTCCACGTCACATTAATCTCACAGGCATCTATGTCGAGGCACTTTGTGTCCAAACAGTGTTTCTCCAGGGCTTGGGCGCAGCGGTGACCTGGCACAGACCTGAAGTGGACCTGAGTTCCCAATGCACACAGCCTGGTGCCTTTGTACACATCCTGGCACTGGCCACAAACAGGGTTTTGTCAGAAGCTTCCTGAGAAAGTTGTGTTCCATTCATCTTGGCTGAAAGGAACCCTAGATGACAAATACCTCCCTTATTTAATTACAGGAACAGTCAGCAAACCCATGGAAAAAGATTAAACTGAGCAGAGAAAAGAGCAAGCCTCAATCATTTCTCCCCTCTCCCATCTGGCTGGAGTTTCTCACCTAGGATTTAGCAAATAGGGCTGATCTTGGCTATACTTGCCACTGAAAAATGGTTTCTTCCTGCAGAAAACTCAAACTCAGAGGCCCCAAACCAGCTAAAGAATGAATTGCATTTAGGCAACAATTCATCAGTGGCTGGGAAGTTAATCAAGATTCTGAAGTTGGGAGGTATATTTACATTTTTTTATCCAGGTTTATATCTGCAAAGAGGAGTGAGACACAGTGGCAATTATCTGAATAAAATCAGATTAAATTAAACACACACCCACACAAAACTAACTCCTTAATCATTTTCCTCAATTGTTGGAGAGAGAAGCATAAAATGTTGTGGTTGCAAGGAACCTTTGAAATCTTTGGTCCAATCCATCATTTTCAGAAATGAGAAAAATAGACACCTACAGAGGGAAAATGATTTGCCCTGTTCTCACAGTCAGAGATGCAGCTAAGCCTGGTTTCCCAGTTCCCTAAAGTGGCCTTGTAGTTGCCTCAGCTCTCCACTTCCCTCTGCCCGTGGGCACTTCATGTTCAACATGCAGACCCTAAATTATCACAAAGTGTTTTGTGGCAGGCCAGAGCTTCCCACCCAGAGAGAGATGCTGATGGCTCTCTTCCCATCCCACTTACTGATTAAGCGTGTCCCCCAGAATCTCCAGGACCAACTGTCCCCACCATGGAAACTTGCCATGTTGGAGAGAATCTGGAAGCCTCGGAATAAGCCATCTCTTCCCTATGTCACCAGGTCTCAGAAGGAGGAGCAAGACCTGGATCATTTTCCTATATCATCTGGGACTGACAGCCCAGAGCTGGTTGAAGAAAGAACTAGGTATGAAGTCAAAAGACCAGTTCCATATTTCCCATCCTGACCTTGCATAGCTATGTCACCTTTCTGGGCCACAGTTTCTTCAGCTGTAGAATGGATGGTAATGCCTACCTCAAAGAACCAAAGAGCCCTAAGATTCACTGACATTCCAGAAGTTTGGAAGCTTTACTAATTATAAAGTGGATGGAGCTGGATTGAGAAAATCCTACCAAACTTTGCCTCCTGGAATTCTGAACCTTGCCTCATAAAATAGCAATCATCCTAGAAATAATGAGCAGACTTTTTCTTCTCCCCCCCCCCATAATCTGAGATAGAGAACCCAGGGCTTTTATCAATCAGGAAAATGGGCAGCCATGCCTCTACTCACAGTTGCTGATCTTGGAGGCAACCAAGATGCTTTTTCTCTTCATTCTCATCTGTCTTTCTAGATTTACACAGAGCTATAAATTCCTAAGGGGAAAATTGGATAGGAAGAGGACAGGAGGGGCACTAGGAGTGCATTGTATCCTGGGAAGCAGAAACTTCCTAAGTAAAGTTTTATGCGCAAGAAAGAAAAACCCTGCAGCAATGTATCAGTTGATGTGCTGTGTTGATCCAGAGTACCAGGGAATCAGGCTCTGAGGGGGGAAAGGTCACCTTAGTAATGTAGAAGAGCATAAGAGAGCCCGCTGGACACCAAAATCTGTGCTCAAATACTTCGTCTCCAGTCTTCTGAGAAACATACTCACTTGCAGTATAAGTAGACAGAAAACAGGGCCAAGGACAATCTGCATAGTGTGTCTTTTGATAAGTCACGTCTAAAAAGACCGGCTTGCTTGCTTTTGAGGATGAATACATTGAAAACACCTAACATTCAGGCTTTGAAAGTGTTGCAAAAATGATCAAAGGCAAACAATACCCAGAAGAAGCATAAGGAAGAGTCTACCTCTGAAAATGATCTATTGTAGGATAAAGAAGAAAAGTTTATAAAGATGTTTGGTAACCCCAGTCATATGCAGAAAAAACATGGTCTTCATGAAATAGCCTGAGATAAGGAGATGGGGTGAAAAGGGATATGATCATAAAAAATTACTGGGAAACTTAAAACGTCAATAATGCAATAAAAATATGTTAGAGACAGTAAAGCTTAAAACTGAGGCTCTTGAAAAGCAAATCAGCAAACCTGCAGAACAAAGAACCTGAATGGCTAACATGTTTATATATTGCAGTCAAATGGTTGCAAAGTCAAGTGCTAATGAAGTGCCACCTTATTCTTGAAAGATTAGAAAGTCAGATAAGCCCAGCCAGCATGGCTCAGTGGTTGAGTGCTGACCTATGAACCAGGAGGTCATGATTCAATTCCTGGTCAGGGCACATGCCCAGGTTGCAGGCTTGATCTCCAGTGTGGGACATGCAGGAGACAACCGATCAATGATTCTCTCTTATCATTGATGTTTCTATCTCTCTCTCCCTCTCCCTTCCTCTCTGAAATCAATAAAAATATTTTTTAAATGTTAGATAATACCAAATATTGGATAGAATGTGATGAGATGAAAACCTTGTGCCCTGCTACTGCGACTGTGAATGGCATAGTCATTTCACCAGAAATTAGTGAAACTCAATATGCTCATACCCTGTAACAAAAGAAAATAAAACAAGATGCTCTTCCAGAATGCAGAGGACAAGGACCAAGAAATGAAGTCATGGAAGAAAATATGACAGATATGGATTTGGAGAATGAAAAGACAACACACAGATAATCAGGTGTTTTGGAGGACAGAAAAGAATATATATGAATATAATACAAATATATATAGTAAGTATGGTATTATATATTACATATAATACTATATATAGTATATATT